>NC_084739.1:62697056-62742056 GCF_033978785.1 Entelurus aequoreus
AGTCTTAGACTTGGATTGGTCTCATCTAGTCTTGGACTTAGATTGGTCAGGTCTAGTCTTAGACTTAGATTGGTCACATCTAGTCTTAGACTTAGATTGGTCACATCTAGTCTTGGACTTAGATTGGTCAGGTCTAGTCTTAGACTTAGATTGGTCTCATCTAGTCTTAGACTTAGATTGGTCTCATCTAGTCTTAGACTTGGATTGGTCTCATCTAGTCTTAGACTTAGATCGGTCACATCTAGTCTTGGACTTAGATTGGTCATGTCTAGTCTTAGACTTAGATTGGTCACATCTAGTCTTAGACTTAGATTGGTCACATCTAGTCTTAGACTTAAATCGGTCACATCTAGTCTTAGACTTAGATTGGTCAGATCTAGTCTTAGACTTAGATTGTTTACATCTAGTCTTGGACTTAGATCGGTCACATCTAGTCTTAGACTTAGATTGGTCACATCTAGTCTTAAAATTAGATTGGTCACATCTAGTCTTAGACTTAGATCGGTCACATCTAGTCTTAAACTTAGATTGGTCACATCTGGTACTAGACTTATATTGGTCACATCTAATCTTAGCCTTAGTTTGGTCACATCTAGTACTAGACTTAGGTTGGTCACATCTAGTCTTGGACTTAGTTTGGTCACATCTAGTCTTGGACTTAGATTGGTCAGGTCTAGTCTTAGACTTAGATTGGTCACATCTAGTCTTAGACTTAGATTGGTCACATCTAGTCTTAGACTTAGATTGGGCACATCTAGTCTTAGACTTAGATTGGTCACATCTAGTCTTAGACTTAAATTGGTCACATCTAGTCTTGGACTTAGATTGGTCAGGTCTACTCTTAGACTTAGATTGGTCACATTTAGTCTTAGACTTAGATTGGTCACATCTAGTCTTACACTTAGATTGGTCACATCTAGTCTTACACTTAGATTGGTCACATTTAGTCTTACACTTAGATTGGTCACATCTAGTCTTAGTCTTAGATTGGTCACATCTAGTCTCAGACTTAGATTGGTCACATCTAGTCTTAGACTTAGATTGTTCAGATCTAGTCTTAGATTTAGATTGGTCACATCTAGTCTTACACTTAGATTGGTCACATCTAGTCTTAGACTTAGATTGGTTACATCCAGTCTTAGACTTAGATTGGTCACATCTAGTCTTAGACTTAGATTGGTCACATCTAGTCTTAGACTTAGATTGTTCACATCTAGTCTTACACTTAGATTGGTCACATCTAGTCTTAGTCTTAGATTGGTCACATCTAGTCTCAGACTTAGATTGGTCACATCTAGTCTTAGACTTAGATTGTTCAGATCTAGTCTTAGATTTAGATTGGTCACATCTAGTCTTAGACTTAGATTGTTCACATCTAGTCTTAGACTTAGATTGGTCACATCTAGTCCTAGACTTAGATTGGTCACATCTAGTCTGAGACTTAGATTGGTCACATCTAGTCCTAGACTTAGATTGGTCACATCTAGTCTTAGATTTAGATTGGTCACATCTAGTCTTACACTTAGATTGGTCACATCTAGTCTTAGACTTAGATTGGTCACATCTAGTCTTAGACTTAGATTGGTCACATCTAGTCTTACACTTAGATTGGTCACATCGAGTTTTGACTTAGATTGGTCACATCGAGTCTTAGACTTCAATTGGAATTCAAAAAATGTGTTCCAGGGTCGTAATAACATTTGAACATTGTCAACTAGGAGTGTGAGAAATATTGTGATAAGTAAATAGGGCTGGTTGATATGTCTTAAAACTGTCTCACGCTACAAGTTTTACATTGGTCGATTTCCTTAATTATTGATCTTTTCCAGAGGTGGGTAGAGTACCCAAAAATTGTACTCAGGTAAGATTACCATTACTTCAGAATAATATGACTGAAGTAAAAAGTAGTCGTCAAAACAATTACTTAAGTAAGAGAAAGTAAATTTTCTGTGAAAAAACTACTCAAGTATTGAGTAACTTGTGAGTAACTTCGGATCTATTTAGTAGTTACTTTTAACGGTTCTTGGACTACAATTGGTGTGTGTGTGTGTGTGTGTGTGTGTGTGTGTGTGTGTGTGTGTGTGTGTGTGTGTGTGTGTGTGTGTGTGTGTGTGTGTGTGTGTGTGTGTGTGTGTGTGTGTGTGTGTGTGTGTGTGTGTGTGTGTGTGTGTGTGTGTGTGTGTGTGTGTGTAAAACATACAATTAATTTACAATGTATTCAACATGTTTTCTCTAGTTGGAAGTAGAATTCCTGTAAGCTGAAAAGTGAACATTTCTACTGACACTGATGACAGCACATGATATAAATGTTCTTTTTACTAGTTTAAAAGTCATTGAAGATTTGTGCTGCCTTGTCTGACGTCACTTTTTACAGTCAGTACGTTTCTATGTACTAAATTAGTCTGATAATAATAATAATAATTTAGTTTCTTCTATTTCCACAGCTCCATGTGAAGGTGTAGTTTCCATGCTCTTATCTGTCATGTGAGTGATGGCCACATGCAGTGTGTCTCTCCTACACTAGGGGGCGATGGTGGTCATTTATCTGTCATGTGAGCGATGGCCACATGCAGTGTGTCTCTCCTACACTAGGGGGCGATGGTGGTCATTTATCTGTCATGTGAGTAATGGCCACATGCAGTGTGTCTCTCCTACACTAGGGGGCGATGGTGGTCATTTATCTGTCATGTGAGCGATGGCCACATGCAGTGTGTCTCTCCTACACTAGGGGGCGATGGTGGTCATTTATCTGTCATGTGAGCGATGGCCACATGCAGTGTGTCTCTCCTACACTAGGGGGCGATGGTGGTCATGTATCTGTCATGTGAGTGATGGCCACATGCAGTGTGTCTCTCCTACACTAGGGGGCGATGGTGGTCATTTATCTGTCATGTGAGTGATGGCCACATGCAGTGTGTCTCTCCTACACTAGGGGGCGATGGTGGTCATTTATCTGTCATGTGAGTGATGGCCACATGCAGTGTGTCTCTCCTACACTAGGGGGCGATGGTGGTCATTTATCTGTCATGTGAGTGATGGCCACATGCAGTGTGTCTCTCCTACACTAGGGGGCGATGGTGGTCATTTATCTGTCATGTGAGCGATGGCCACATGCAGTGTGTCTCTCCTACACTAGGGGGCGATGGTGGTCATTTATCTGTCATGTGAGCGATGGCCACATGCAGTGTGTCTCTCCTACACTAGGGGGCGATGGTGGTCATTTATCTGTCATGTGAGTGATGGCCACATGCAGTGTGTCTCTCCTACACTAGGGGGCGATGGTGGTCATTTATCTGTCATGTGAGTGATGTCCACATGCAGTGTGTCTCTCCTACACTAGGGGGCGATGGTGGTCATTTATCTGTCATGTGAGCGATGGCCACATGCAGTGTGTCTCTCCTACACTAGGGGGCGATGGTGGTAATTTATCTGTCATGTGAGCAATGGCCACATGCAGTGTGTCTCTCCTACACTAGGGGGCGATGGTGGTCATTTCATCTTGTTTAGTTATGTTAGAAAGTAGTAGAAGAAGACAATGCTACATGCTAAAAAGCTAACAAGCTAGCACTAGTAACGTTAAAGCTACAGATCTAACAGATAAGTACAACTTTCCACTGCTATTTGATATTGTTGGTGATGTTTTAATGTGTTTAAATGACACTTGTGGTTATTAGGATCATCACAGATAAACAAAAAGATGGCTTTTTAGTCAAGTGTTTTAGGAGGTTTGTGTTCAGCAGTTGTGTCAAACATCCGGGATGTGATGACGTCATTAAAGTGTCTTCTTTGGGAACATTCTGACATTATTAAACAAGTAGGTCTATTTTATCATTGACTTAAAAATACTGACCTATTTCAGCTTCCTATAGCTGTACTTTGTGCTTGTTTGATTGGTGGAATGGTTTCATACGTCATTACTGCTTACGCCTCAAGTACCATGTCTCGTTATTGGCAATGTTTGTGTGCATTTTTTGCACCTTGCCTCTGTGTGGAAAGTGCCATTAAAAGAAAGCGTCTCTTGATGGATTGGTGTGGGCCACATTGTGCTAATGGTCGTCTTGTGTTTCAGATTATGGACGAAACCCAAACACAGATAGCCTGGCCCTCTAAACTGAAGATCGGAGCAAAGTCGAAAAAAGGTGAGAATTTTCGCTTGGTCTCTTCCTGCATTAGGTGCTGCATCATAACAAACTGAACAATGTGCATTCATTGAACAATATGGTTTATTACTGTACGGCTTGTTGACTGTAGCTGAAAAGTAGCGCACATACTGTAAATCGTGTTAGAGAGACATCATCTCAACATGTGTCGCTTGCTAAACTCTCCATCTGGCTCTCACACCTGACTGCACTCCCCCCGCCAACAGTATGTTCATCGTTACGAGTCAGCGGGCTTTCAACTGCACGTGTCATCGATGGACTTGCACGTCTAAATCCAGTTTGATGCCTCGGGGGAGGAAGTATTGATTTGGAGTGCATGAGAAAGTGGAAAAGAAAACAGCCCGTGTGTTATGTATACAGGAGGGAGTTGTGACGGCACAGAACCCCAAAGGGGCAATATTGCTCTATGTATTTATTATATATATATAAACAATATAATATAATAAATAATGAACAATATAATTTAATAAACTATAGAATGGTGGGTGACAAAAATCCAAGAGTGTGTGCGTGCGGTTATGTGTGTGATTAGCTGTAGTGTGTGTTACCTAGTGTTGACTCGAGAGGAGGAACAAGGCATAAAGGCAGTCCCTGGGGCAGGCAGATGGTCAGGGCGAATGGCGAGGCGTAGGAGGTCCGTGTCCAAGCGGGGGTCGAGGATCGAGGGTGGCAGTCCAAAGTCCAAAGGGGAAGTCGAGGCGCACGGCTCGATCACGCGGGGACGAAGGCAGACTGCTGGGGAGGCCGACAGGGAAGAACAATGAAACACGGGGGTGAAACGCAGAGAGAGAGAGAGAGAGCATAAAGCTGGGTTAGTCGGCTTACGGTACACGACAGAAGATTAAGTTCCGCCGAGGATCCTTGGGTCCACTGGTCTATATACAGCTTGTCCTCATTCGTCCCAGGTGTGTTGATTGCTGATCGCCCACAGCCTTGCCGGCACGTGGGCGTGCTGCGGCCAGCGCGAGCAGGGGCGTGTCTCGGCGCACTGCCGAACGAGGTGCTGGCAGACCCAGATGCCGGAGAAAAGCGGGTTCGAGCCCGCGCCGTGACACCTGTGGTCTTTTATGACGGAGTATGTTGTACAACACAGCAGAGGAGCAACGTGCTCAGTCAGCGTTACAGCAGCTGATGGGGAGCTCATTGTAAACAACATTGTAAACAACATTGTAAACAACATTGTAAGACGCACGAGTGTCACACCAACAATCAGCATTTTAAAGCGGGGGCAGATAAAGCTGCGGAACTCTTATCAAACATCAAATGCACCGCCTTCTTGTGGAGTTAATACAAAATCTATATGGAGAGGTTGCCTACAGCCACAACTGTTAATGACAATGTTTGTCATTTTAGACCTCACAAAAAAAAGAATGACGTGTTTATTCATGATGTGCTTTTTATCGTTCATTTTGGTTTCCTCTTCCTTTGACGCCGTTAGCTTAGCATCACATGCAAAGCAGGCGTGCTTCTGACCGGCAGAGCCTGACCCATGTTGACGCCCGTCCTCCTCTTCTGTTCTTCATCTGTGTTGAGGAATTTTTGGACGTGGGCGTTGCATTTGTTTTGATCAAAGCCCCCGTGTTTATTAGCCAGAGTTGTCCCGGTGCTCTGTTCCCAATAAAACATGATGCCGCGTATTTGGAGCTCACCCAACAGGCGTGCTTAGTGATGTAGCCCCGCCCACCTTGTCCAGGCCTCAGGCCAGATGTGGACGTCCTCACTCGCTCCGCATGGACCGTCTTTGACATAATGTTGCACGCTCCTTTGCCGGCGTTTTAATGGTCTGCTCCAGTCTTCCCCCCCTGCTTGCGTCATTACTTACCAAAAATGTTGGACATTGTCTGTGAGCACATGTGTTCTCGGAGGAGGACATGTGCTGGCTTTAACAGCGTGGCCCTATGGGAATGCAGCTACGCGAAGTAACGCCACATCAGCTGGTGCTGGGAAGACCCCAATGAACATCCTCTATTTCAGTGTTTTGCAACCACGCGAGATACAGTCTGGTGTGCCGGGGGAGATGATCTCATTTCACCTATTTGGGTTAAAAATATTTTATGCAAAGCAGTAATTATAGTCTGCAAATGATGTGTTGTTGTTGAGTGTCGGTGCTGTCTAGAGCTCAGCAGAGTAACCGTGTAATACTCTTCCATATCAGTAGGTGGCAGCAGGTAGCTAATTGCTTTGTAGATGTGGGAAACAGCGGGAGGCAGTGTGCAGGTAAAAAGGTGTCTAATGCTTAAACCAAAAATAAACAAAAGGTGAGTGCCCCTAAGAAAAGGCATTGAAGCTTAGGGAAGGCTATGCAGAACCAAACTAAAACCGAACTGGCTACAAAGTAAACAAAAACAGAATGCTGGACGACAGCAAAGACTTACTGTGGAGCAAAGACAAAGTACATCCGAACATGACATGACAATCAACAATGTCAACACAAAGAATGACAAAAACAAGTGAAATATTCTTGACTGCTAAAACAAAGTAGATGCGGGAAATATCGCTCAAAGGAAGACATGAAACTGCTACAGGAAAATACCAAAAAAAGACAAAAAGCCACCAAAATAGGAGCGCAAGACAAGAAGTAAAACACTACACACAGGAAAACAGCAAAAAAGTCCAAATAAGTCAGGGTGTGATGTGACAGGTGGTGACAGTACACCTACTTTGAGACAAGAGCTATAGTGATGCATGCTTGGTAATGCTTTAGAGTCATATCCAACAATTGCAACGACTTTTTACTGTCAACTTAGTTTCGTTTTTGAATGATTTCTGCCGGTGGTGTGCCTCCGCATTCTGTCAACGCAAAAAATGTGCCTCGGCTCAAAAAAGGTTGAAAAACACTGCTCTATTTATTTGATGAATAATGTCAATGACCCAGGAAGTCTTTCCAGACCTTAAATGCCAGCGCTTTCTCATGAAAAAACGGTAAAAAAGGACACATTTTCAGCAGCCACTGCAAAGTATTTCATAAATCCCAATCAGATTGATCACTGGGAGTGTGAGTCCACCATTTCATAAGCATTAATGAGTTGGCTTATGTGAGAAGCGCGTAGTTTACCAGCCACACATCTGACATCACATGGACAAAGATAAGACCTTCTGGAGGAAAGTTCTCCTTTCTCCTTTTCTTTACTTATATAGCTCTAAATCACGAGTGTCTCAAAGGGCTGCACAAGCCACAACGACATCTGTGGTCAGATGAAACAAAAATGGAATTGTTTGGCCACAATACCCAGCAATATGTTTGGAGGAGAAAAGGTGAGGCCTTTAATCCCAGGAACACCATGGCTACCGTCAAGCATGGTGGTGGTAGTATTATGCTCTGGGCCTGATTTGCTGCCAATGGAACTGCTGCTCTAAATGGGACAATGAAAAAGGAGGATTAGCGCCAAATTGTTCAGGACAAGCTAAAATCATCAGCCCGGAGGTTGGGTCACATTTTCAGTAGAGCCATAATAAATTCATAAAAGAAGCAAACTTCTTGAATGTTTTTTGTGACCAACAAGTATGTGCTCCCATCACTACATCACAAAAAAATAAGAGTTGTAGAAATGATTGGAAACTCAAGACAGCCATGACATGATGTTCTTTACAAGTGTATGTATACTTTCGACCACCACTATATATATATATATATATATATATATATATATATATATATATATATATATATATATATATATATATATATATATATATATATATATATATATATATATATATATATATTAGAGATGTCCGATAATGGCTTTTTGCCGATATCCGATATTCCGATATTGTCCAACTCTTTAATTACCGATACCGATATCAACCGATACCGATACTGATATATGCAGTCGTGGAATTAACACATTATTATGCCTAATTTGGACAACCAGGTATGGTGAAGATAAGGTCCTTTTTTTTTTAAATTAATAAAATAAAATAAGATAAATAAATTAAAAACATTTTCTTGAATAAAAAAGAAAGTAAAACAATATAAAAACAGTTACATTGAAACTAGTAATGAATGAAAATGAGTAAAATTAACTATTAAAGGTTAGTACTATTAGTGGAGCAGCAGCACGCACAATCATGTGTGCTTACGGACTGTATCCCTTGCAGACTGTATTGATATATATTGATATATAATGTAGGAACCAGAATATTAATAACAGAAGGAAACAACCCTTTTGGGGAGGGAGGTTTTTTGGGTTGGTGCACTAATTGTAAGTGTATCTTGTGTTTTTTATGTTGATTTAATAGAAAACATTTTTTTTTTAAATAAATAAATAAAAAAACGATACCGATAATAAAAAAAACGATACTGATAATTTCCGATATTACATTTTAAAGCATTTATCGGACATCTCTAATATATATATATATATATATATATATATATATATATATATATATATATATATACACACACTACCGTTCAAAAGTTTGGGGTCTCCCAAACAATTTAGTGGAATAGCCTTCATTTCTAAGAACAAGAATAGACTGTCGAGTTTCAGATGAAAGTTCTCTTTTTCTGGACATTTTGAGCGTTTAATTGACCCCACAAATGTGATGCTCCAGAAACTCAATCTGCTCAAAGGAAGGTCAGTTTTGTAGCTTCTGTAACGAGCTAAAGTGTTTTCAGATGTGTGAACATGATTGCACAAGGGTTTTCTAATCATCAATTAGCCTTCTGAGCCAATGAGCAAACACATTGTACCATTAGAACACTGGAGTGATAGTTGCTGGAAATGGGCCTCTATACACCTATGTAGATATTGCACCAAAAAGCAGACATTTGCAGCTAGAATAGTCATTTACCACATTAGCAATGTATAGAGTGTATTTCTGTAAAGTTAAGACTAGTTTCAAGTTATCTTCATTGAAAAGTACAGTGCTTTTCCTGCAAAAATAAGGACATTTTAATGTGACCCCAAACTTTTGAACGCTAGTATATATATATATATATATATATATATATATATATATATATATATATATATATATATATATATATATATATATATATATATATATATATATATATATATATATATATATATATATATATATACATAAAGTCTTTACAAATATATATGAGTACATATTATTATAATGACATAATGGATATATAATTAATATAATTGGTTATTAAAAGTATGTGAAAGTTCGACTCCTACCTTGTTTACTTCCGTGACAACCTCCTTAAGGTTTTTTAATCAATCAAAAATATCCAGCAGCTAAAATGCGTCAAACATGGATAAGTGTGGCGAGTGTTTTGCATTGTTCCCATCATGCATTGTAATGGATGATAACTTGGTGTCATTTGGATTTTGTTATGTTGATTGAACGTGTCGTTTTATAATATCCACAAAGTTCAATGAGCAGGTTGTTATGTGTGACCTTGTGTCCTGAATAGTTGTACTGGTCGTTCTGCATCGTGACTAGGGAAGGTTGTTTGGATTGGGTTGTACAGGTAAATGCTGTACTTCATTGACTTGCAAGTAACATTAAAGGCAGAATTATTTTCGTTGGCCAAATTGAAGTGGCCTGTGGGCGGCACTTGGCCGTAGTTTGGACAACCCTGGTCTAGCAGGTGTTTGAACTGTGCTTCCTTATATAGACAGATCTGACCAGAGTAATTATAATAACATGTTGAGACTTGATGAAAAATAGTGCAGATAATTAGAAAAAGAGTGGCCAGTCAAGACTGACTAACACAAGACTCAGCGATGATGTCATGCTATTTTTGTACTTCCCATTCTAAAAAAGGCTAAGAAGATTTCCCGTAACTCTTTTGCTCCAAAGTGTCGTCTTTCGCACTAAGTCTGGAAACGGTTTAGAACTCTGCATGCCAGCCACAGATGTTTGTCACCTCACAATGTGGGCTTCTTTTTTCTTATCACCTGCAGCCGATCTCTGATAAGGCCAGACCTTCACCTCTAGGGTGCAACACTGTGTGTGTGTGTGTGTGTGTGTGTGTGTGTGTGTGTGTGTGTGTGTGTGTGTGTGTGTGTGTGTGTGTGTGTGTGTGTGTGTGTGTGTGTGTGTGTGTGTGTGTGTGTGTGTGTGTGTGTGTGTGTGTGTGTGTGTGTGTGTGTGTCTCCAGTCACAACAGTCACTATATAAAAATGTCATATCCAGATTATTAAGGTTATCCTTATTTTCATAGTATTGTTATTCAATGTGCTCAAAAATTGCTGAAATCATTAAGCCAAGTTTTATTTTAAAATGTAATCAAATCATATACTTTCTTGACAGAATAAAAAGTAAATATTGGTCTGGCTTGTTAAGAGCCATGATGTATACTGTAGTTATATTTCATAGTTCATACAAGTTTAGCTTGTGGTATGTCTTTTTAACAGGGAACGTTGTTAACGTGTCTTATACATGTTAATAATAATAATAATAATAATAATAGTTTGTATTTGTAAAAGCACTTTACATTGAGCAAACATCCTCAAAGTGCTACAGTGCATTTAAAAAAACAAAACAACAAAAACAAAACAACAACGCTAGAACCACAAATAGCTGCCCCCAACAAGTAAAATAAATAGTACAAAAAAATAAAAACTAGAACAGCCTAATAGCTAGAACTAGCACACATATATCCAAAAAAAAAAAAAAAAAGGCTTTTTAAAAGCATCCACAGTCTGTGGTGCCCTCAGGTGGTCAGGGAAAGCGTTCCACAGACTGGGAGCATTTGAGCAGAAAGCCCGGTCTCCCATAGTTCGGAGCTTTGTCCTCGGAGGTTGGAGGAGGTTAGCCTGGTGTGGTGTGGAGGATTTGGGGGTGAGCAGTTCTTTGAGGTAGAGGGGGGGGGGGGGGGGGGGGGGGGGCATTTCCATGGAGGCACTGGTGAGTTAGTAGGGAGACTTTGTATTCAATGTGATTGATAAGTGCAATTTAATAAACTCACAAACTGACTGGCGCCAGCTCGCTAGCTTAAATGCTAACATGAAAACAAGAGAAATTAACGTCTTTCCCAATTAAGAAACAACTTACCCCAATATAAACTTCTTTTTTTTTTTTTTTTTTTTTTTTTTTTTTTTTTTTTTTTTTTATAATGTCCTGCCCAGCTTCTCGGGCAAATCATATAGCAGATGTAGATGCCCATATCGGCTGTTCAGATTAACTTTACAAAAGAGAAGTGCAGGATACTTCTCTTGTTGCCTTACTTGTATTTTGACTTTATTAGATGTATTTATATTATCATTTGGTGCAGCCGGGCCGGAGCAGGAGGGGATAGAAAGAGAGAAAAAGGAAGACAGAGGGGGGAATTGTGGGGACAAGAGGGGGATTAGACAGAGAGACAAAAACAACAACAGCAAACACAACAACAACAACAACAACAACAGAGCAGCATCAGCAAATACGACATGTACAAATATGATGGTAAAAGTAATAGCAAATAAGCAGTTAGCGAAAAAAATTTTAAAAAAAATATACAGAAATGACAATGAGCATTATTACACTAAAAATGGAGCAATATGAATACCAATAGAAATAGTGCTATTGATAATAAACAATACCAGTACTTTACCTTTATTATCAACAATACAATTGTTCAAATGCAACAATACATATACGTAATGATAACTTGAGATACGAAAGAATACAGAAAAATGGAGGGGAAGAAAGAGAAGCAACCTTAACCTTGTAGATTGTTATAGTAACAATAGGTTAAGCTTTGTCAGTGTGCCATGTGTTATACCCAGTTTACCCTAGGGCAACAACGTTAATATATGTTTGATGAAACGTGATTATGTGCATGAGTGTATGTGTGCATATGTACTTGTATATGTACAGTATGTGTATGTGTGGTTGTACAGTGAATGTATATGTACAGTATGTGTATATGTGTGTACAGCGAATGTATATGTACAGTATGTGTATACAGTATGTGTGTTTGAACAGTGAATGTATATGTACAGTATGTGTAAATGTGTGTTTGTACAGTGAATGTATATGTACAGTATATGTATGTGTGTGTTTGTACAGTGAATGTATGTGTAGTATGTGTATGTGTGTGTTTGTACAGTGAATGTATATGTACAGTATGTACATATAAACTTCTAAACCAGCGGCGTCAAACTCATTCTAGCTCAGGGGCCGCATGGAGGGAAATCTATTTTTACTGATAAAATCATGGCGTTATAGCTTCAAAATCAAAACAACTTCAGATTGTTTTCTTTGTTTTACTTTGGGCAAAAATAGAACTCGCACATTCTGAAAAAAAGTACGTATTACGAAAAATTCTCTTGGCAAAACACTTCAAGTTAGTTGAAAATTTTGAGGAAGAAAATTGGTGCAGTTTCAAGAACACCAGGAAAAACACAAATAATAATAATAATAATGGATTAGATTTATATAGCACTTTTCTAGACACTCAAAGCGCTTCACAGAGAAGTGAGAACCCATCATTCATTTTTACAACTCATTCATTCATCATTCATTCTCCGGTGTGAGCGGCACCGGGGGCAAGGGTGAAGTGTCCTGCCCAAGGACACAACGGCAGCGATTTTTGGATGGTAAGAGGCGGGGAGCGAACCTGCAACCCTCAGGTTTCTGGCAAGGCCGCTCTACCCACTACGCCATGCCGCCCCAAAGAACTGAGACTTTGTCCGAGTGTTTTTTTACAAAACCATTCAACTGTAAGCACTTCCTGTTTAGCATTCTCATGTTGGCGGTTTAAAGACGTGTTTGAAAAAAGCAATCGAGTGTTTCCTTAAACTGCCGCAACTGCCACAACACATTACCATTCCAATATTAAAATGATAATATAAACAATTATCAACATGACAATGAAATCAAGGTAGCATAACTACAAACAATGTGAAAACGGTAGATTTAAGCATAAAATAAAATAGAACAAACAACAAATGTAGAAACGCACATTTTTACAACTGAGTTCAGGGTGCGTATCGTGCAGTCAACCAATTGCACTGCACGGAACTCTAACCACAAAGATGACGATCACATTGACTTTGGTCTTTGCATCTTATTGTTTAGTTTATTATCCGTTGAGTGGATAATTTACAATTAAAGAAGGTATTGTGTGTCGCTACTGCATCAGACTGCCGCCATCTGCTGCCAACAGAAGCGGCTGATTGCTTGAAGTCAGCTGACACTTCATCTTTAAACACTGTCATGTGTGATGTGGGCGACACTTGAATTGCAACATCTAGTGGACACATTCACAACAGAAGTATCTTTTTTTTTTTAAAAAGCATCTCATTTTTTTACCTCGTAAACTCTTCTTGCGGACTACACCTCTTTGCGAGCCTAACATGTTCTGTAAACACATTACTGAGGACGTAAGATATGAAATTGTGCACATTGAACCTACAAGCTGGGCTTTCTTCAACAGAGTCATTCTTCTATACACAACGGCAGTGTTTTTACAGTGCGTTCAAGGACCGCTGAACTCAGTAGGACGCCACAACGCCCGCCAGAAATAATAAATAATAGATTTTGTTACACACTTTACATTTTAAACAAATCTTAAAGTGCAACAGTACAATCCAATATTTAAAACAATAAAAGCTTAGCCATTAAAACAGAGTACTGACTAAAACACACTGAAACACTAAACATGCAAAATAGTGGCTTTTCTATCATTTGTTTTAGTTTTTTTTTTTTTTTTTAAATAACCTGGTGTCAGGTTCAAACACCGAACTATCTATTAAACAAGACAAGAAGCAAGGAATCAGGCAGAGACAGAGTTCAATTTTGCTCATGAGGAGAAACGTATGGAGCTGCACACTCAGTTACAGTTTCCCAGACACCATATGTGATTATTCAGAATGCAAATGTGCTGAGCTCGAGATTTCGCCTTGGCTCTGCTTTGTCTGCATGTCGTCGTCTTATCTTCGTTGAGGTACTTGAAGTCCGTCCTTGGCTAATTAGCAGGCTGGAGGACAGAAACTGCTGCTGCGAGACAACTTGCAGTGGAAGATAACAAGTTGTGCGCCTTTGCACAGATTAAAAAAGTACAGCTTGAGCACAATAGATAATAACTAGATAATAACGGCCTTTAAGCATAAGAGTTGTGTGATAACTTATATATCTTTATTCTAACACTGCAATAATAATAACCGTGATCATTTTGGTCGGGATAATAATAATAATAATAATAATAGCCGATTTTATTTGTAAAAAGCACTTTACATTGAGTAAACAACCTCAAAGTGCTACAGTGTATTAAAAAAATCAAAATATAAAGATAACAAATAAAAAACTAGAACAGCCAAATAGCTAAAACTAGTATACATATATCTAAAAAAGGCTTTTTTTTAAAAAGGGTTTTTAAGCCTTTTTTAAAAGCATCCACAGTCTGTGGTGCCCTCAGGTGGTCAGGGAGAGTGTTCCACAGACTGAAATATTTTTAATATCAAATAGGTGAAATTAGATAATCTCCCACGGCACGCCAGACTGTATCTCACGGCACACTAGTGTGCTGCGGCACAGTGGTTGAAAAACACTGCTGTAGATAACTGATACAGTTGCAGCACTGCTGTAGATAACTGATACAGTAGCAGCACTGCTGTAGATAACTGATACAGTAGCAGGCAGATATTCAGGCTTTATTATGTGTAGCAAAATGAGGGAGATGATAGATTCTTCTCTGCTAATAAACACCTTTAGCGTTAGCTTTCGCTCCAGACTATTTGTTTGTCTGAGATTGTCATTACTGCCACAAGTGGTGGAGAAGTGTATTACAACTGAGTACCACAACACCAGGTGCTGACGGCTCAACAATAACATTAGTCGGCGACAAAGTACGTTTGTCGACATAGTTGTGACGTCATCAAAGAAACTGGCGGCTGAAAACATGTTATAAGTTTGGAAATATTTCCTCCTTCTCTCGTTAAAAATATGAATATCTTCCTCATTCTGCAAAGATCTTGTTTTTATGACACTTTATCTGTGATATGCGAGCCTTTAAAGCGGAGGAATGTCGGACATCTGGAGGCTGCGGTTTCAACTCGGTAAGCTAGTTAGCTTGTCACCTTGCTAGGCAGCTAACAAGTGTGAGACAAGTTGTGTAAAAAAATGATTTGACTATCTTTTAGCCTGCTAAACTCTGAACGAATTCAATTTTAAAGCAGCGTCAATTTGCAACGCAATGAAGGAAGGCAAAATAACAAACGTACTAAGCAAATGTACGGGTCCCCTAAAGGGACATAGGAGGGAGAAAAAAAAAATTATATATTTTTTTTTTTGTGTGTATTTTTTAGACAAGTATCTCGTGCGCACAAGAAACTTTTTCTAAAGTTATAAAAATAAAAATAAAATAAAATAAAAAAATTATATATATTTTTTTTTTAGACATGTATCTCGTGCACAAGAGAAACTATCCTGTGCACAAGAGAAACTATCTCGTGCACACGAGAAACTTTCTCGTGTGCACGAGAAAGTTTCTCCTGCGCACGAGATACATGTCTAAAAAATAAATAAATAAATAAATAAAAACATTATACTTTTTTTTTTTTTTTTTATAACATTATAAAAAGTTTCTCGTGTGCACAAGATACATGTAAAAAAAAAAGAAATTATAATTTATTTAAAAAAAAATAGAAAATAAAAAAATTATAATTTTTTTTATTTTTATTTTTTTTATAACTTTATAAAAAGTTTCTCGTGTGCACGAGAAAGTTTCTCCTGCGCACGAGATACATGTCTAAAAAAAAATAACATTATAAATTTTTTTCATTTTTTTTTATAACATTATAAAACGTTTCTCGTGCGCACGTGATTGTTTCTCGTGCGCACGAGATACAAAAAAAAGAAATTATAATTTATTTAAAAAAAAATTTTTTTTATAACTTTATAAAAAGTTTCACGTGCGCACGAGAAACTTTTTATAAAGTTATAAAAAAAAAAAATAAATAAATAAATTATATATTTTTTTATTTTTCTAAAAAATTTTTTAGACATGTATCTCGTGCGCACAAGAAAGTTTCTCGTGCGCACGAGATACATGTCTAAAAAAAATATTATAATTTTTTTTTTTTTTTTTTTTTAAAAGTTTTTTTAAAAAAGTTTTTAAAAAATAAATTATAATTTTATTTATTTTTTATTTTTTTTAGACATGTATCTCGTGCGCACGAGAAAGTTTCTAGGAAAGCACTTTGTGTTGCAATTCTTTGACGTATGACAAGTGCTTTGTAAATAAAGTGTGCTGGTTTGAGTTGGTAGTGCAAGTAGAGTAACACCAGCACATGCCTCATGGAATATACTGGAATGCGCACGAGAAACTTTTTATAAAGTTATTAAAAAAAAAATTAAAAAAAAAATTATAATTTTTTTTTTTTTTTTTTTTTTTTTTTAGACATGTATCTCGTGCGCACGAGAAAGTTTGTCATGTGCACGAGATACATGTCCAAAAAAATTTAAAAAAATAAAAATTTAAAACATTTCTCCCATGTCCCTACAGGGGCTCCGTACAAATGTACTGCAATAAGAAGGGACTCATAAATAACTAAATGTACATACAGTTATGTTGAGCTAAAATAAGTAAACACAATGAATAATGAATATTTTTCTTAACTAAACAGTCAATAACATTAAAGTGCAAATGAAAATATGGCTTCACCACTTTAGTCATAATGTTTGCACTCATCTTGACTTTAGCTCCAGACTTCTTCTGGTTGATTTTGTCATTACTGCCACACGTGGTGGAAAAGTGTATTACAACCGAGTACCACTGCGGCCCACACGGGCCACAACTGAGAGACCAACAATGGGCCCCGGCCCTATGGTTAAGCAACACTGTACTAGAGTGCTGAAATGCCAGGAGCTAATCAATAATCAATAATATATCAGCGTGCAGCTTTTTAAACAGAAAGTGACAAAACGCTTGTTTCCTTTTGAGCAAGTTAGTTTTGTTGTTTTATCGTTTATTTTTGCTGCTTTTTTGGCTCTCTTTTTTTATTGATAAAAAATATACTTGTTTTATTTTACTTTTAAATGGACAAACGTTTAATAGTTCTTTGGATTTGGGTGCCAGCCTAATGACCGGCACAGCGACCATATAAACACATATTAATGAATGAATGAGTCATCTTTGTTGTCTAAAACTATCTCACGCTAAATTCCAGCCACTGAGTACGTGTACGCTTTATTACCCCACTGGTCGACCGATGGTTAAGATAGTCCATGACTATCAAAATAGTGGTTAGTTGCGGCACTACCTGCGGTTAAGCAACGCTGAGCGAGAAAATCCTGTTAGGACATCATTAAACAGTCACAATACTCCTTCTGTCCAAATGCCATTCCAGTACATTCCATGAGGCATGTGCTGGTGGTGTTACTCTACATGCACTACCAACTCAAACATGTGCTGGTGGTGTTACTCTACATGCACTACCAACTCAAACATGTGCTGGTGGTGTTACTCTACATGCACTACCAACTCAAACATGTGCTGGTGGTGTTACTCTACATGCACTACCAACTCAAACATGTGCTGGTGGTGTTACTCTACATGCACTACCAACTCAAACATGTGCTGGTGGTGTTACTCTACATGCACTACCAACTCAAACATGTGCTGGTGGTGTTACTCTACATGCACTACCAACTCAAACATGTGCTGGTGGTGTTACTCTACTTGCACTACCAACTCAAACATGTGCTGGTGGTGTTACTCTACTTGAACTACCAACTCAAACATGTGCTGGTGGTGTTACTCTACTTGCACTACCAACTCAAACATGTGCTGGTGGTGTTACTCTACTTGCACTACCAACTCAAACATGTGCTGGTGGTGTTACTCTACTTGCACTACCAACTCAAACATGTGCTGGTGGTGTTACTCTACATGCACTACCAACTCAAACATGTGCTGGTGGTGTTACTCTACATGCACTACCAACTCAAACATGTGCTGGTGGTGTTACTCTACATGCACTACCAACTCAAACATGTGCTGGTGGTGTTACTCTACTTGCACTACCAACTCAAACATGTGCTGGTGGTGTTACTCTACATGCACTACCAACTCAAACATGTGCTGGTGGTGTTACTCTACTTGCACTACCAACTCAAACATGTGCTGGTGGTGTTACTCTACATGCACTACCAACTCAAACATGTGCTGGTGGTGTTACTCTACTTGCACTACCAACTCAAACATGTGCTGGTGGTGTTACTCTACTTGCACTACCAACTCAAACATGTGCTGGTGGTGTTACTCTACTTGCACTACCAACTCAAACATGTGCTGGTGGTGTTACTCTACTTGCACTACCAACTCAAACATGTGCTGGTGGTGTTACTCTACTTGCACTACCAACTCAAACATGTGCTGGTGGTGTTACTCTACTTGCACTACCAACTCAAACATGTGCTGGTGGTGTTACTCTACTTGCACTACCAACTCAAACATGTGCTGGTGGTGTTACTCTACTTGCACTACCAACTCAAACATGTGCTGGTGGTGTTACTCTACTTGCACTACCAACTCAAACATGTGCTGGTGGTGTTACTCTACATGCACTACCAACTCAAACATGTGCTGGTGGTGTTACTCTACTTGCACTACCAACTCAAACATGTGCTGGTGGTGTTACTCTACTTGCACTACCAACTCAAACATGTGCTGGTGGTGTTACTCTACTTGCACTACCAACTCAAACATGTGCTGGTGGTGTTACTCTACATGCACTACCAACTCAACACTCTGTCTTTACCCCTGTTATCTTCACCCTTGTGGGCATGTCTTTAAGACTGTTGTCTTCACCCCTGTGGGCATGTCTTTAGGACTGTTGTATTCACCCCTGTGGGCATGTCTTTAAGACTGTTGTCTTCACCCCTGTGGGCATGTCTTCACCCCTGTTGTCTTCACCCCTGTGGGCATGTCTTTAAGACTGTTGTCTTCACCCCTGTGGGCATGTCTTTAGGACTGTTGTATTCACCCCTGTGGGCATGTCTTTAAGACTGTTGTCTTCACCCCTGTGGGCATGTCTTCACCCCTGTTGTCTTCACCCCTGTGGGCATGTCTTTAAGACTGTTGTCTTCACCCCTGTGGGCATGTCTTTAGGACTGTTGTCTTCACCCCTGTGGGCATGTCTTTAGGACTGTTGTCTTCACCCCTGTGGGCATGTCTTTAAGACTGTTGTCTTCACCCCTGTGGGCATGTCTTTAAGACTGTTGTCTTCACCCCTGTGGGCATGTCTTTAGGACTGTTGTCTTCACCCTTGTGGGCATGTCTTTAGGACTGTTGTCTTCACCCCTGTGGGCATGTCTTCA
Organism: Entelurus aequoreus; assembly: GCF_033978785.1. Lineage (NCBI taxonomy): Eukaryota > Metazoa > Chordata > Actinopteri > Syngnathiformes > Syngnathidae > Entelurus > Entelurus aequoreus. The sequence continues at coordinate 62,716,451 of NC_084739.1, forward strand.
CCCCTGTTGTCTTCACCCCTGTGGGCATGTCTTTAAGACTGTTGTCTTCACCCCTGTGGGCATGTCTTTAGGACTGTTGTCTTCACCCCTGTGGGCATGTCTTTAGGACTGTTGTCTTCACCCCTGTGGGCATGTCTTCACCCCTGTTGTCTTCACCCCTGTGGGCATGTCTTCACCCCTGTTGTCTTCACCCCTGTGGGCATGTCTTTAGGACTGTTGTCTTCACCCCTGTGGGCATGTCTTTAAGACTGTTGTCTTCACCCCTGTGGGCATGTCTTCACCCCTGTTGTCTTCACCCCTGTGGGCTTGTCTTTAAGACTGTTGTCTTCACCCCTGTGGGCATGTCTTTAGGACTGTTGTCTTCACCCCTGTGGGCATGTCTTTAAGACTGTTGTCTTCACCCCTGTGGGCATGTCTTTAGGACTGTTGTCTTCACCCCTGTGGGCATGTCTTTAGGACTGTTGTCTTCACCCCTGTGGGCATGTCTTTAGGACTTTTGTCTTCACCCCTGTGGGCATGTCTTTAGGACTGTTGTCTTCACCCCTGTGGGCATGTCTTTAGGACTGTTGTCTTCACCCCTGTGGGCATGTCTTTAAGACTGTTGTCTTCACCCCTGTGGGCATGTCTTTAGGACTGTTGTCTTCACCCCTGTGGGCATGTCTTTAAGACTGTTGTCTTCACCCCTGTGGGCATGTCTTTAAGACTGTTGTCTTCACCCCTGTGGGCATGTCTTTAGGACTGTTGTCTTCACCCCTGTGGGCATGTCTTTAGGACTGTTGTCTTCACCCCTGTGGGCATGTCTTTAGGACTGTTGTCTTCATCCCTGTGGGCATGTCTCTAGGACTGTTGTCTTCACCCCTGTGGGCATGTCTTTAGGACTGTTGTCTTCACCCCTGTGGGCATATCTTCACCCTTGTTGTCTTCACCCCTGTGGGTGCGACTTCCAGGGTCTGTGGCCACAGCTAGACCCTTATCGAGTACAGAGGAGCCAGGTGAAGAACCACTATCACAGGAGTGACACAAAGCGCCCCCACAGTCATGACCTTTAACCCCTGATGCTGAGGAACGCTGTAAGGTGAAATAGTAAGAATCACGAGTAAGAACATAACAAGTTAAACAAATCAGGAAGTAGAGCTGTGGGGGAAAAAAAATTATTTCTTACTTGAAACTATTAATTGCTTAAAAAAATTGTTTTAAATGATTTTTACGTAATTTAAAATAAATCTGTCCTGTCCAGCCACTCAGACAAATGATATAGTAGATGTAGATGATCTATATCTGATGTACACATTTACTTTACACAAGAGAAGTGTTGATACTTCTCCTGTTGTCTTATTTCTATTTGACTTTGTTACATGTTTGGTAGAATTTTACTAAACAAAAGCAGATTTATTTGAAGTAATTTAGATATTGATCAGAACTGTTTATATATGTTATGGAGGAATGTAGTCCATCATAGAACTGGCACCCAATGTTATTCAAAAGTATTGATTCTGAATTGAGAATCGTTTTGAATCGAGAATTGATTCTGAATCGAATCGTTACCCTCAAGAATTGAATCGTGTGGTGCCCGAAGATTCACGGCCCTATTATGAAGATACAGAATACATAGAGTAAATATATAATAGATAAATAGAACTAGATGGAATCTAGCATTAGTAATAAGATAACAAGTAAAATCCTAATAAAATGAATAAATAGGATAAAATCCAAAATGTGGGTGTTAAAAAGATGTTTTGCGGGTGAAAAGGTTTATTCTTAGTGTGACTAAAAGCACTCACCTTTCCACGGCTGCACGTCCTATGTTTGTTTTCACATGTGCCAACTTAAACTGTTAGCTTCACTTTTTTAACTCCACTTTCATTCCTTCAAGAGAGAAAAAAGAAAGTAGACGAGCCCGCGCCACACTCTTGCTTGAAAAATGTGGGGGTGTTGTCCATCAGGGCTCTTGAGGCTTCTAATGGTTGCCAGATGTGCAGGTTAGAGCGCGGCCACTGGAGCAGTGCCCTCTGGCGGCCATGCTTCTTACTACAACTTGGATACGCCAACTCTTTTTTTTTTTCTTTTCTTTTTTTTTTTAGCTCTCCATTCTTTCCATGCACTTTGGAATTCCCTTGTCATCACAAATTGTTGCAGCCGCTCCCTCTTAAGCTCCCCCGGAAAAGTCCAAACATTCACTTTGCGAGCTGCGACGTTGTAACAATAAATTCTGTACAGTGTGAAGGCCGTACTGTAAATGTGAGACGCAGGGAGGGCTGTTCCTGGAAGGGTCTTAGTGGACTTCCTGCAATGTGTGTGTGTGTGTGTGTGTGTGTGTGTGTGTGTGTGTGTGTGTGTGTGTGTGTGTGTGTGTGTGCGTGTGTGTGTGTGTGTGTGTGTGTGTGTGTGTGTGTGTGTGTGTGTTGACCCATGCAGGGGTCCGTTGTTAGCTTCCACTGCTGAAGTCTTTGCTTTGTCAACTGAAGGCTTTGTGCATTAGAAGCTACTTGTCTTTTTTCATGCAGAATATTACCATTTAAAAGGAACGTTGAAAGTCTAAGATAGTGCTGTTTTATTCCATATGGGAAAGAAAGTGTGTGTGTGTGTGTGTGTGTGTAGGGGGTGTTGCCAGACTGAATAATTGGTGTAAGGAAACAAATAGAAGTGATAATCCTAATGCAAATATGTCTCACATTCTCAATTCTCTATTGAAGTGTAAAAAGAAGTGAAGTACTGTAAAAATAAAAAAATACCGTATTTTTCCGATTATAAATCGCTCCGGAGTATAAGTCGCACCGGCCGAAAATGCATAATAAAGAAGGAAAAAAATGTTAACGTAACATATTATGGTAAGAGTCATTCAAATAACTATAACATATAGAACATGCTATACGTTTACCAAACAATCTGTCACTCCTAATCGCTAAATCCCATGAAATCTTATACGTCTAGTCCAGCGGTTCTTAACCTGGGTTGGATGGAACCCTAGGGGTTGGGTGAGTCGGGCTCAGGGGTTCGGCGGAGGTCAAGACACACCCGACTCATGGTGTAAATACAAACTTCTCCCTATCGGCGTATTACGGATACGACAACAGCAGAAGTCAGACTGATTTGCAGGTGTGTCATTTGTTGTGAGTTTATGTTGGTTTTGTTGTTTGAACAAGGTGATGTTCATGCACGCTTCATCAAGTGCACCAGTAATAAAACATGCTAACACTTTAGTATGGGGAACATATTCACCATTAATTAGTTGCTTATTAACATGCAAATTAGTAACATATTGGCTCTTAACTGGTCATTATTAAGTACTTATTAGGCATGGCCTTATTATAACCCTAACCCTCTAACCCTGACACTAACAAAAAACTCTAAATTAAGTCTTTGTTACTTAGAATATGTTCCCCTAGTGTCCAAATAACTCTAAATTAAGTCGTTGTTACTTAGAATATGTTCCCCTAGTGTCCAAATAACTCTAAATTAAGTCTTTATTACTTAGAATATGTTCCCCTAGTGTCCAAATAACTCTAAATTAAGTCTTTGTTACTTAGAATATGTTCCCCTAGTGTCCAAATAACTCTAAATTAAGTCTTTGTTACTTAAAATATGTTCCCCTAGTGTCCAAAAAACTCTAAATTAAGTCTTTGTTACTTAAAATATGTTCCCCTAGTGTCCAAATAACTCTAAATTAAGTCTTTGTTACTTAGAATATGTTCCCCTAGTGTCCAAATAACTCTAAATTAAGTCTTTGTTACTTAAAATATGTTCCCCTAGTGTCCAAATAACTCTAAATTAAGTCTTTGTTACTTAGAATATGTTCCCCTAGTGTCCAAATAACTCTAAATTAAGTCGTTGTTACTTAGAATATGTTCCCCTAGTGTCCAAATAACTCTAAATTAAGTCTTTATTACTTAGAATATGTTCCCCTAGTGTCCAAATAACTCTAAATTAAGTCGTTGTTACTTAGAATATGTTCCCCTAGTGTCCAAATAACTCTAAATTAAGTCGTTGTTACTTAGAATATGTTCCCCTAGTGTCCAAATAACTCTAAATTAAGTCTTTGTTACTTGGAATATGTTCCCCTAGTGTCCAAATAACTCTAAATTAAGTCTGTGTTACTTAGAATATGTTCCCCTAGTGTCCAAATAACTCTAAATTAAGTCTTTGTTACTTAGAATATGTTCCCCTAGTGTCCAAATAACTCTAAATTAAGTCTTTGTTACTTAGAATATGTTCCCCTAGTGTCCAAATAACTCTAAATTAAGTCTTTGTTACTTAAAATATGTTCCCCTAGTGTCCAAAAAACTCTAAATTAAGTCTTTGTTACTTAAAATATGTTCCCCTAGTGTCCAAATAACTCTAAATTAAGTCTTTGTTACTTAGAATATGTTCCCCTAGTGTCCAAATAACTCTAAATTAAGTCTTTGTTACTTAGAATATGTTCCCCTAGTGTCCAAATAACTCTAAATTAAGTCTGTGTTACTTAGAATATGTTCCCCTAGTGTCCAAATAACTCTAAATTAAGTCTTTGTTACTTAGAATATGTTCCCCTAGTGTCCAAATAACTCTAAATTAAGTCTTTGTTACTTAGAATATGTTCCCCTAGTGTCCAAATAACTCTAAATTAAGTCTTTGTTACTTAGAATATGTTCCCCTAGTGTTCAAATAACTCTAAATTAAGTCTTTATCACTTAGAATATGTTCCCCTAGTGTCCAAATAACTCTAAATTAAGTCTTTGTTACTTAAAATATGTTCCCCTAGTGTCCAAATAACTCTAAATTAAGTCTTTATTACTTAGAATATGTTCCCCTAGTGTCCAAATAACTCTAAATTAAGTCTTTATTACTTAGAATATGTTCCCCTAGTGTCCAAATAACTCTAAATTAAGTCTGTGTTACTTAGAATATGTTCCCCTAGTGTCCAAATAACTCTAAATTAAGTCTTTGTTACTTAGAATATGTTCCCCTAGTGTCCAAAAAACTCTAAATTAAGTCTTTGTTACTTAAAATATGTTCCCCTAGTGTCCAAATAACTCTAAATTAAGTCTTTGTTACTTAGAATATGTTCCCCTAGTGTCCAAATAACTCTAAATTAAGTCTTTGTTACTTAAAATATGTTCCCCTAGTGTCCAAATAACTCTAAATTAAGTCTTTGTTACTTAGAATATGTTCCCCTAGTGTCCAAAAAACTCTAAATTAAGTCTTTGTTACTTAAAATATGTTCCCCTAGTGTCCAAATAACTCTAAATTAAGTCTTTGTTACTTAGAATATGTTCCCCTAGTGTCCAAATAACTCTAAATTAAGTCTTTGTTACTTAAAATATGTTCCCCTAGTGTCCAAATAACTCTAAATTAAGTCTTTGTTACTTAGAATATGTTCCCCTTGTGTCCAAATAACTCTAAATTAAGTCTTTATTACTTAGAATATGTTCCCCTAGTGTCCAAATAACTCTAAATTAAGTCTGTGTTACTTAGAATATGTTCCCCTAGTGTCCAAATAACTCTAAATGAAGTCTTTGTTACTTAGAATATGTTCCCCTTGTGTCCAAATAACTCTAAATTAAGTCTTTGTTACTCAGAATATGTTCCCCTAGTGTCCAAATAACTCTAAATTAAGTCTTTATTACTTAGAATATGTTCCCCTAGTGTCCAAATAACTCTAAATTAAGTCTTTGTTACTTAAAATATGTTCCCCTAGTGTCCAAATAACTCTAAATTAAGTCTTTATTACTTAGAATATGTTCCCCTAGTGTTCAAATAACTCTAAATTAAGTCTTTATTACTTAGAATATGTTCCCCTAGTGTCCAAATAACTCTAAATTAAGTCTGTGTTACTTAGAATATGTTCCCCTAGTGTCCAAATAACTCTAAATTAAATCTTTGTTACTTAGAATATGTTCCCCTTGTGTCCAAATAACTCTAAATTAAGTCTTTGTTACTCAGAATATGTTCCCCTAGTGTCCAAATAACTCTAAATTAAGTCTTTATTACTTAGAATATGTTCCCCTAGTGTCCAAATAACTCTAAATTAAGTCTTTGTTACTTAAAATATGTTCCCCTAGTGTCCAAATAACTCTAAATTAAGTCTTTATTACTTAGAATATGTTCCCCTAGTGCAGGGGTCGGCAACCTTTACCACTCAAAGAGCCATTTTGGCAAGTTTCACACATTAAAGAAAGTAATGGGAGCCACAAAAATGTTTTTAAAATTTAAAATGAAAAACACCGCATACCAAGCTTACATGCTTTGTGCTATGTTAACCAGGGGTCTCAGACACACGCACCGGCACGCACTATAATGTGGGAATTGGATGTTAGAGCAGCCCGCGAGTTTTGGATGAATGTCGCTTGCGTCACACTTGCCAACCTCTCATTTTTCCCGGGAGACTCCCGAATATCAGAGCGTGATGACACTGCATTTGGGGCCCTCTACAGTCTGCCCAATCAGTGTACCTGCTCGGCCACAAGTGGAATACAGCTTTAGCTTGCTCACGTAAGAGACAGCAAGGCTACTAACTCAGCAGCCACACATCTTACACTGACGGTACCAATACCCAGAATCCCATGCAGCCCTAACTCTTCCGCTCAACCAACCACGAAGAGGGGGGGGGGGGGGGTTGATGTGTGGGGGGATTTGGTGGTAGCGGGGTGTATAATGTAGACCGGAAGAGTTAGGACTGCATGGGATTCTGGGTAATGGTTGTGTTGTGTTTATGTTGTGTTACAGTGGGATGTTCTCCAGAAATGTGTTTTTCATTCTTTTTTGGTGTGGGTTCACAGTGTGGCGCATATTTGTAACGTAACAATGTTGAAGTTGTTTGATACGGCTACCGTCAGTGTAAGCTGTGTGGCTGATGAGTAACTATGCTTTGCTGTCTCCTGTGTGAGCAAGTAATAACAACATACAACATGTGGCTGGCCCTGGCATGCTGTAAGTAAATGCTATAGAGGACAATTACTGCAGTGCAATTAGGGCACGCCCTTTATATAGTAATTAGAGTGTTAATAGGATTATTTTTCCCTGGGAGTAGTCTATGAGAGACACTGACATCCATAAGTCTCCTGGGAAAATCGAGGGGGTCGGCATGCATGTAGCTGAGCCGCATCAGAGTGGTCAAGGAGCCGCATGCGGCTCCGGAGCCGCGGGTTGCCGACCCCTGCCCTAGTGTCCAAATAACTCTAAATTAAGTCTGTGTTACTTAGAATATGTTCCCCTAGTGTCCAAATAACTCTAGTATGTTCCCCATACTAAAGTGTTACCAAAAACATATAACTTTGTCTTGAATTTGAAGAAAAAAAACTTTTTATTTTTCACTAAAGAAGGGTTGGGTGAATGCGCATATGAAAGTGGTGGGTTCCAGTACCTCCAACAAGGTTAAGAACCACTGATCTAGTCCCTTACGTGAATGAGATCAATAATATTATTTGATATTTTACGCTAATGTGTTAATAATTTCACACATATGTCGCTCCTGAGTATAAGTCGCACCCCCGGCCTAACTATGAAAAAACGGCGACTTATAGTTGGAAAAATAGGGTATGTTCAAATGTTTTTATTTTGACTTTGTTTTTGCAAGAGTGCCTTGCTGCTGAAAACTTACTTTTTTCAAGATGTTTTGAAATGTGTTGAAGTTGTTTGTGTGGATTGTAAGAAGTGTTAGTGCAGTGTTGCCAGGACAGGAAGGAGGAGGAGTCTACTCTGCAGTGACAGACGTGGTCACATGATGTCTGTCGTCCAGTCGGGCTTAAACGCATCATCATCATCATCATCATCATCATCATCATCATCCAGCTCGGTGGCCTGCACCAACTTGACTGATGGATGGCCTGCATACCAAACCTGGGAGTTGTGGCAGACACCTACCCAAACTCCTCCCCCACACGCCGCCGTTTCCTCTGGCAGACTGTGAAAAAAGTGTGACTCAGGGCTGCAATTACCATGGCAGGCTTTTCATGTCGGGTGTGAAGAGTCTCTGAGCGGCCATGTTGTGTTGACGTCTTCTCCCTCTCTCCTCCGCAGATCCTCACATCAAGGTGTGCGGCAAGAGGGAAGACGTGAGGGAAGCCAAAGATAGGATCATGTTGGTGCTCGACACAAAGGTAAACATCCTCGTGCCGACTTCCCGCTCCTGTCGTCCGTTGCCGAGCAGGAGGCTGCGTTGTCATGGCAACACAATTGCACACCTTGGCGACTGTGCTGCAGCAACCCCTGGAGGGCAGACAATCATCATGCTGCGCTGTGTGTGGCCTAATAGGACAACACTTCAATAGGCACACCTGTGCAGTCCGATGAGAACAAAACAATAGGTACACCTGTGCAGTCCGATGAGAACAAAACAATAGGTACACCTGTGCAGTCCGATCAGGACAAAACAATAGGTACACCTGTGCAGTCCAATGAAAACAAAACAATAGGTACACCTGTGCAGTCCGATCAGGACAAAACAATAGGTACACCTGTGCAGTCCAATGAAAACAAAACAATAGGTACACCTGTGCAGTCCGATCAGGACAAAACAATAGGTACACCTGTGCAGTCCAATGAAAACAAAACAATAGGTACACCTGTGCATTCCAATGAGAACAAAACGACACACTTTTGGGGTGTTTCACTTAATTTGACAATGTGTTTGTCACAGTGGGGGGCCTACAACGTCACCATGTCATGCTGAGAGATCTTTAGAATATTTTGACTTTTCTCATGTTGCTAAATAATGTAACCACATTTTTAGAAACACCTTAGCATGAGTGCAAAAACTGCAAACAGGAGAGAAAAATTGGTATTTTTTTCTACTTTACTCTTGTAAAATTTAAATTTTCTTCCTGTAATATTCTGAACACATGCCTGGAAAATTACATATTTTCTCCTATAATATTTTTAATAAATTTCACGTAAGATAGCATGTTTTTTCATGAATCGTCTGAATGATTTATTTATTGTAAATACATGTCTCATCTCATGTTGCTAAATAAGGTAACAATATTTTTTAGAAAACACCTTAGTATGAGTGCAAAAACTGTAAATAGGAAGGTAAGATTGATCATTTTTCACCAACCAATTTTACTGCTTTATGCAGCATTATTCACATGTGAATAACATAAATACAGTCTATTATACAGCATTATTTACATGTGAATAACATAAATACAGTCTATTATACAGCATTATTCACATGTGAATAACATAAATACAGTCTATTATACAGCATTATTCGCATGTGAATAACATAAATACAGTCTATTATACAGCATTATTCACATGTGAATAACATAAATACAGTTTATTATACAGCATTATTCACATGTGAATAATATAAATACAGTCTATTATACAGCATTATTCACACAAGAATAACATAAATACAGTCTATTATACAGAATTTATTCACATGTGAATAACATGATTACAGTCAATTATACAGCATTATTCACATGTGAATAACATGAATACAGTCTATTATACAGCATTATTCACATGTGAATAACATAAATACAGTCTATTATACAGCATTATTCACATGTGAATAACATAAATACAGTCTATTATACAGCATTATTCACATGTGAATAACATAAATACAGTCTGTTATACAGCATTATTCACATGTGAATAATGCTGTATAATAGACTGTATTTATGTTATTCACATGTGAATAATGCTGTATAATAGACTGTATTTATGTTATTCACATGTGAATAATGCTGTGAATAACATGTGAATAACATAAATACAGTCTGTTATACAGCATTATTCACATGTGAATAATATAAATACAGTCTATTCTACAGCATTATTCACATGTGAATAACATAAATACAGTCAATTATTCACATGTGAATAACATAAATACAGTCTATTATACAGCATTATTCACATGTAAATAATATAAATAAATACAGTCTATTATACAGCATTATTCACATGTGAATAACATAAATACAGTCTATTATACAGCATTATTCACATGTGAAAACATAAATACAGTCTATTAAACAGCATTATTTACATGTGAATAATATAAATACAGTCTATTATACAGCATTATTCACATGTGAATAATATAAATACAGTCTATTATACAGAATTATTCACATGTGAATAACATAAATACAGTCAATTATACAGCATTATTTACATGTGAATAACATAAATACAGTCTATTATACAGCATTATTCACATGTGAATAACATAAATACAGTCTATTATACAGCATTATTCACATGTGAATAACAAATACAGTCTATTATACAGCATTATTCACATGTGAATAACATAAATACAGTCTGTTATACAGCAGTATTCACATGTGAATAATATAAATACAGTCTATTATACAGCATTATTCACTTGTGAATAACATAAATACAGTCTATTATACAGCATTATTCACATGTGAATAACATAAATACAGTCTATTATACAGCATTATTCACATGTCAATAACATAAATACAGTCTATTATACAGCATTATTCACATGTAAATAATATAAATAAATACAGTCTATTATACAGCATTATTCACATGTGAAAACATAAATACAGTCTATTATACAGCATTATTCACATGTGAATAACATAAATACAGTCTATTATACAGAATTTATTTACATGTGAATAACATGATTACAGTCAATTATACAGCATTATTCACATGTGAATAACATAAATACAGTCTATTATACAGCATTATTCACATGTGAATAACATAAATACAGTCTATTATACAGCATTATTCACATGTGAATAACATAAATACAGTCTATTATACAGCATTATTCGCATGTGAATAATATAAATACAGTCTATTATACAGCACTATTCACATGTGAATAATATAAATACAGTCTATTATACAGCATTATTCACATGTGAATAATATAAATACAGTCTATTATACAGCATTATTCACATGTGAATAATATAAATACAGTCTATTATACAGCATTATTCACATGTAAATAACATAAATACAGTCTATTATACAGCATTATTCACATGTGAATAATATAAATACAGTCTGTTATACAGCATTATTCACATGTGAATAACATAAATACAGTCTATTATACAGCATTATTCACATGTTAATAATATAAATACAGTCTATTATACAGCATTATTCACATGTGAATAACATAAATACAATCTATTATACAGCATTATTCACATGTGAATAACATAAATACAGTCTATTATACAGCATTATTCACATGTGAATAACATAAATACAATCTATTATACAGCATTATTCACATGTGAATAACATAAATAGAGTCTATTATACAGCATTATTCACATGTGAATAACATAAATACAGTTTATTATACAGCATTATTCGCATGTGAATAACATAAATACAATCTATTATACAGCATTATTCACATGTGAATAACATAAATACAATCTATTATACAGCATTATTCACATGTAAATAATATAAATAAATACAGTCTATTATACAGCATTATTCACATGTGAATAACATAAATACAGTCTATTATACAGCATTATTCACATGTGAAAACATAAATACAGTCTACTTTACAGCATTATTCACATGTGAATAATATAAATACAGTCTATTATACAGCATTATTCACATGTGAATAACATAAATACAGTCTATTATACAGCATTATTCACATGTGAATAACATAAATACAGTCTATTATACAGCATTATTCACATGTAAATAATATAAATAAATACAGTATATTATACAGCATTATTCACATGTGAATAACATAAATACAATCTATTATACAGCATTATTCACATGTGAAAACAAATACAGTCTATTATACAGCATTATTCACATGTGAATAATATAAATACAGTCTATTATACAGCATTATTCACATGTGAATAACATAAATACAGTCTATTATACAGAATTTATTTACATGTGAATAACATGATTACAGTCAATTATACAGCATTATTCACATGTGAATAACATAAATACAGTCTATTATACAGCATTATTCACATGTGAATAACATAAATACAGTCTATTATACAGCATTATTCACATGTGAATAACATAAATACAGTCTATTATACAGCATTATTCGCATGTGAATAATATAAATACAGTCTATTATACAGCACTATTCACATGTGAATAATATAAATACAGTCTATTATACAGCATTATTCACATGTGAATAATATAAATACAGTCTATTATACAGCATTATTCACATGTGAATAATATAAATACAGTCTATTATACAGCATTATTCACATGTAAATAACATAAATACAGTCTATTATACAGCATTATTCACATGTGAATAATATAAATACAGTCTGTTATACAGCATTATTCACATGTGAATAACATAAATACAGTCTATTATACAGCATTATTCACATGTTAATAATATAAATACAGTCTATTATACAGCATTATTCACATGTGAATAACATAAATACAATCTATTATACAGCATTATTCACATGTGAATAACATAAATACAGTCTATTATACAGCATTATTCACATGTGAATAACATAAATACAATCTATTATACAGCATTATTCACATGTGAATAACATAAATAGAGTCTATTATACAGCATTATTCACATGTGAATAACATAAATACAGTTTATTATACAGCATTATTCGCATGTGAATAACATAAATACAATCTATTATACAGCATTATTCACATGTGAATAACATAAATACAATCTATTATACAGCATTATTCACATGTAAATAATATAAATAAATACAGTCTATTATACAGCATTATTCACATGTGAATAACATAAATACAGTCTATTATACAGCATTATTCACATGTGAAAACATAAATACAGTCTACTTTACAGCATTATTCACATGTGAATAATATAAATACAGTCTATTATACAGCATTATTCACATGTGAATAACATAAATACAGTCTATTATACAGCATTATTCACATGTGAATAACATAAATACAGTCTATTATACAGCATTATTCACATGTAAATAATATAAATAAATACAGTATATTATACAGCATTATTCACATGTGAATAACATAAATACAATCTATTATACAGCATTATTCACATGTGAAAACAAATACAGTCTATTATACAGCATTATTCACATGTGAATAATATAAATACAGTCTATTATACAGCATTATTCACATGTGAATAACATAAATACAGTCTATTATACAGAATTTATTTACTTGTGAATAACATGATTACAGTCAATTATACAGCATTATTCACATGTGAATAACATAAATACAGTCTATTATACAGCATTATTCACATGTGAATAACATAAATACAGTCTATTATACAGCATTATTCACATGTGAATAACATAAATACAGTCTATTATACAGCATTATTCACATGTGAATAATATAAATACAGTCTATTCTACAGCATTATTCACATGTGAATAACATAAATACAGTCTGTTATACAGCAGTATTCACATGTGAATAATATAAATACAGTCTATTCTACAGCATTATTCACATGTGAATAACATAAATACAGTCTATTATACAGCATTATTCACATGTAAATAATATAAATACAGTCTATTATACAGCATTATTCACATGTGAATAACATAAATACAGTCTATTATACAGCATTATTCACATGTAAATAATATAAATAAATACAGTCCATTATACAGCATTATTCACATGTGAATAACATAAATACAGTCTATTATACAGCATTATTCACATGTGAATAACATAAATACAGTCTATTATACAGCATTATTCACATGTGAATAACATAAATACAGTCTATTATACAGCATTATTCACATGTGAATAATATAAATACAGTCTATTATACAGCATTATTCACATGTGAATAATATAAATACAGTCTATTATACAGCATTATTCACATGTGAATAATATAAATACATTATACATTTAAGTACATAGGAAGTTCTTTAAATGAAAGCGTGATGCTAATCATTGTTGGTGGTCTTCTGCGCAGAGTAACAGGGTGACGCTGAAGATGGACGTGTCGCACACGGAGCACTCGCACGTGATCGGCAAGGGCGGCAACAACATCAAGAGGGTGATGGAGGAGACGGGCTGCCACATCCACTTCCCCGACTCCAACAGGAACAACCAGGCGGAGAAAAGCAACCAGGTGTGTTGACCAATATTTACTCAAGGCAAGCACTTTTGTCCCCATAGTTGTGTCCTCCCAAACCTTGACCTTGACATTGTCCCCATAGTTGTGTCCTCCCAAACCTTGACCTTGACATTGTCCCCATAGTTGTGTCCTCCCAAACCTTGACCTTGTCCCATAGTTGTGTCCTCCCGAACCTTGACCTTGTCCCATAGTTGTGTCCTCCCAAACCTTGACCTTGTCCCATAGTTGTGTCCTCCCAAACCTTGACCTTGTCCCATAGTTGTGTCCTCCCAAACCTTGACCTTGTCCCATAGTTGTGTCCTCCCAAACCTTGACCTTGTCCCATAGTTGGGTCCTCCCAAACCTTGACCTTGTCCCATAGTTGTGTCCTCCCAAACCTTGACCTTGTCCTACAGTTGTGTCCTCCCAAGCCTTGACCTTGTCCCATAGTTGTGTCCTCCCGAACCTTGACCTTGTCCCATAGTTGTGTCCTCCCAAACCTTGACCTTGTCCCATAGTTGTGTCCTCCCGAACCTTGACCTTGTCCCATAGTTGTGTCCTCCCAAATCTTGACCTTGTCCCATAGTTGTGTCCTCCCAAACCTTGACCTTGTCCCATAGTTGTGTCCTCCCAAACCTTGACCTTGACCTACGGACACAAACAGCAATGTTGGTATTTTCTCCAACAAGTGGCGCTGCACACATGTCAGCGGAGGCTTCCTCCTACTCGTGGCAGAAAGAAGACGTTTGCAAACTCGAGCGAGCAGCTTGAGAGTTAGTGTGCGTGGTGGCCTGACAGCTGCAGAGGGCCGCCCCTGCTGATTCCTTAATGGACATCTACGTCCCAACTCCTCTGTTGTTTCAGCTGGGCGACTTTGCGGTCTGAAAATATGCATTTTCCTCTGCTGGAGGCACTGTGGAGTAACTCTAGGTGCCACCTGGCTTGTTTCATGGGGGCTGGGGCTGACAGAAAAGGTCCGTCTGTATCCTGAATTGGTCTATAATCCAAATATCTGTCTGGATTTTCAAGTGGCATACATTCAGAGAGTTTTGCCGTCTATTTATGTGATTTTTGAAGTGGCCTATATCAAATAACCAACACCTGAAATGACAACATTTGACAGGAGCAACAGTCAAGGAAAGCACAAAAATGCCTGACACTTTCTTCAGATTTCAAACATTTTTACATAGCAAATACTCAAAACAACATTTGACATGTAAAGTTACATTTCAACAACATGTGACGTAAAGTTACATTTCAACAACATGTGACATGTAAAGTTACATTTCAACAACATGTGACATGTAAAGTTACATTTCAACAACATGTGACATGTAAAGTTACATTTCAACATGTGACATGTAAAGTTACATTTCAACAACATGTGACATGTAAAGTTACATTTCAACAACATGTGACATGTAAAGTTATATTTGAACAACATGTGACATGTAAAGTTACGTTTCAACAACATTTGACATGTAAAGTTACATTTCAACAACATGTGACATGTAAAGTTACATTTCAACAACATGTGACATGTAAAGTTACATTTCAACAACATGTGACATGTAAAGTTACATTTCAACAACATGTGACATGTAAAGTTACATTTCAACAACATTTGACATGTAAAGTTACATTTCAACAACATGTGACATGTAAAGTTATATTTGAACAACATGTGACATGTAAAGTTACATTTGAACAACATTTGACATGTAAAGTTAAATTTCAACAATGTTTCAGTGTTGCTAGTTAAAACACGTTCAAGTGACAGAACAGTTTGGAAACATTTGTTGATCATTGACGTTTTGTGATTCTTTTAAGGAATACTGTCAGGTTCAAACACTGATGACATCTATTGAACAAGACAAGAAGCAAAGAATCAAACAGAGACAGAATTCAATTTGGACTCAATTTTGAGGAGAGACGCGGCCACTGTACTCTCTGTACCGTCTTGCACCACGCTCTGCCAAAAGATTGCACTCCTCCTTCTTTATTAGACTTTCTCCCCCCACCTGACCACAGCTGCTTCCAGGGGGAAGTGGGTCGTAAACAGCGTTGCCTTTGGTTACCGAACAGTTCAAAAGAAGAGGTCGTAAAATAGTTCCAAAAGAGTTGCATAAAATAGTTCAAAAAGGGTTCGTAAAATAATTCAAAAAGAGTTCGTCTGGAAATTGGGCAGATCCTGTCATCTGTCCGCTTTGAAGTCACAGTGGAGTTTTACAAGCCTTCCTCCTGGTAGGCCCCAAAGACAGCTTCCGTCTCCCTGCCAGGAACTCAATGTAATACAAAGCTTTTGTGATCGTTTAGAAACAATCATTCTTACAAATACTTTTCTTGAAAAACCAAATCATTTTTTCCAAATTCTTGGAACAGGTTTGAGGCACCAAGAGAGACTGGTACTGATATGATTTTTACAGTTCCGGTTCCATTTTTGATTCTGCTTAAGGGTACTCTTATTGATTATTATTTGGAAAGAAAGAGGGGAAAAAAGCTGGATTAGACCCAATTTTGTGTGGTTTAGAGCAGGAATGTGCAAACGTTTTGCCTCCGAGGGCCAAAGTGAAAATGTGCCAAAGGTCCGTGGGCCAAACAGCGATTTTCACCATGTAACCGCACCACTGTTACGATAAAACAACATTATATTTGCTAATCACTTCTTTCACTTTATTGACCAGTTACCTTCAAGCTGTTTGGTCTTACTCCAAATTATAGAAAAGTTGTGTCCTTTTCAGCCCCGCTAGATACCTGAACTGGACTATGTGAGAGAACAAATATCAGAATTGGATGGTTTTTAACAATTATACACTGTTTTTGTATCCTTCTTCTTTAATACACTGTTAGGGTTTCTGTCAGGTTCAAACCCCGACGACATCTATTAAACAGACAAGAAGCAAGGAATTAAGCAGAGACAGGATTCAATTTAGCTTAATGAGGAGAAACGTCTGGGCTGTACTCTTGTAAAGTCTTCCACCACGCTCTGAAAAGAGAATTCTACACCTCCTCTTTTATTTGGACTTTCCCTGATTACATAGCATCAGCTGTTTCTAAAGGGAGGGGGGTCGTAAACAGCCGTTGCCTCCGGTCACAAAACAGTTCAAAGAAAAGATGCCTGGAGCTTGCGTCAGGTCCTGCTTCCTCTCCGCTTTGTAGATCTCGGGTCAAGACAGGATCTTCCCGTGGATCACAATAGATCAAAGAAACCGACACCTTCATGTCGCTTCCCATCGTACACAGTGGAGTTTTACAAGCCTTTTGCTTGGTAAGATCAAAGATAGCTTTTGTCCTCTCGCCGGGAACTCATGGAACCAGAAAGTTTTGTGATAACTTACATGCAATTATTCTGACAGTTTCTTTGAGCCTGGGCTCCCCCTACAGCAGGGGTGTCCAAACTTTTTCCACTGAGGGCCGCACACTGAAAAATCAAAGCAAGTGGGGGCCATTTTGATGTTTTTTTTATTTGAAAAACCAATACAATATACTGTATGTATAAAAAATATACATTAAGGCCTCCACTCAGGCTTGATCCCGGGGACCCCAAAGGGTTTTGGTCCAAAAAATATTTTAAATGTGTCATTATTCAGTACTATTATCTCTAGATCAACATTAGGTCTATCTGTCAATATAACGTTTTTAAAGATTTAAGTCGTATGCTCTTTTTGTCAAAGAAAACCCTGTTTTTTTATGGAAAAAACATAAAATATGCAATATTTTCACCCAATAAAATTTTTAAGAGGAATATTTCAGATGATATAATAATTGGAGCCTTAAAAAGGTCAATAACTTATAACACCATTGATTTTAATTCATTATTATTTTTTGAGCAATGATACTTAAAAACAAATCACACAAAAATGATTGGGGAACCAAAAGGGTCCTACTCATTAAAGTGTTAAATAATAAATAATACTTTTTTTTTACTGTTTACTTTTAACACAATAATCTCGAGATCAACTTCAGATCCATCCGTCAATTATACGTTGTATTGTTTTTTATGTTTTTTGTTTGTTCGTTTTAGGCCCTTCTTTAAAAAAAATAAAAATAAATTTAAAAAAAGCTAAAATTTTTTATATGGCAAACACAAAATATGCAACATTTTCCCAAAAAAATATCTCAAAGTGCAATATTTAATGTGACATAATTGGAGCCTTAGGGATGATGTTTGATAGGGAATTATCAAGTTCGAGCCTGTTATCGAATCCTCTTATCAAACCGATTCCTTATGGATTCTCTTATGGAGTCCAGATAGGTTGTTGTATATGGAAAAAAACACACAATATTTGGTTTAACAAAAGCTCACTTTTATTATATAAGAAAACAATTTAATCTAATAAATAAATAAATATTGACTGTTACCCCCCTAAAAAAATAAAATAAAATAAATAAATATTGACTGTTGTTACCCAAAGTATATTAAGTGGGATTTTTTCAGAAAAACAAATATATACAGTAACACAAAAACAAGCTGTCTCTGTGATCACTATAGGTGTATAAATAATAATATAGTGTTAAATCAAATCAATCCCTTGGGCACAAAACTGAAAATAATACAGCTCTCCAAAAAGTGCACTTCTGCTGCTATTTGACATAACTGTTTGTTATGATGCTTTGACATTTTTTCACTTTATTTCTTTATTGAAAGAAAATTCTATGAAGAGAAAAGTTCTTTGCAAATGTGGATACAATGCTAAAAAAATGAAAAGTTAAAGCTAAAAAAAGAAATACACTTTGAGTTAACATTATTTCCTTATATGGGGAAAGATGTTATGAGCTAGGGCAGGGGTCGGCAACCCGCGGCTCTAGAGCCGCATGCGGCTCTTTAGCGCCGCTCTAGTGGCTCTCTGGAGATTTTTCAAAAATGTATGAAGAATGGAAAAAGATGAGGGGAAAAAAAAATCTATTTTTTTGTTTTAGTATGGTTTCTGTATGAGGACAAACATGACACAAACCTCCCTAATTGTTATAAATCACACTGTTTATATTAAACATGCTTCACTGATTCGAGTATTTGGAGAGCGCCGTTTTGTCCTACTTATTTTGGCGGTCCTTGAACTCACCGTATAGTTTGTTTCCATGTATAACTTTCTCCGACTTTCTAGGACGTGTTTTATGCCACTTTTTCTGTCTCATTTTGTCCACCAAACTTTTAACGTTGTGCGTGAATGCACAAAGGTGAGTTTTGTTGATGTTATTGACTTGTGTGGAGTGCTAATCAGACATATTTGGTCACTGCATGACTGCAAGCTAATCGATGCTAACATGCTATTTAGGCTAGCGATATGTACATATTGCATCATTATGCCTCATCTGTAGCTATATTTGAGCTCATTTAGTTTCCTTTAAGTCCTCTTAATTAAATGTATATCTCATGACACATGTAATATGGCTTTTAATTTTTTGCAGCTCCAGACATATTTGTTTTTGTATTTTTGGTCCAATATGGCTCTTTCAACATTTTGGGTTGCCGACCCCTGAGCTAGGGAATATAACAACTACACTACCCAGCATGCAACGGGAGTGACGAGCATGCGCGGTAGCCCCGAAAAGTGTTGTTGCATATCGTCACCCGGCAGCTAAGAATGAGCACGCTGTGAAAGTAGACGTCAAGAACTCAGCCAACACGCCTCGTCTGCATTATTTATAATTAGACAGACAACAGATATACAGTGTGATTTGGTTTTGTTTACAAGGAAAGAAAAACGAAAGTTAAAAAAGGGAGATATGTCGTATATGTATGTTGCTTTAAGAACGTTGTGACAGCTGCCGTAAAGGAGGTACGTTGCTAGCCTGGTTGCTATGTTTCCGGTTGGTGGTAAAAGTGTTCGTCATGTGTTTGTACCCTGCTCAAATCTCTCAGTAAAGTTATTCATTGGATTATACCTTTTGTTTTTAACTTTATTACACCTTGGAGCGCTTTTTCACGTCCATTTTGTTCCTGCTTTCGCTATCTGCGCCTAATGACTGTGCTACGTGACGCCATTTCTGGTCGGGACGGGATTCGTTCCCAGGGATTCGAATAAAGAACCAACTCTTTTTCTTTACTATAGTGGTCTCGATAACGGGTACCGGTTCTCAAAAAGGGGTTTCGAGTCCGAGGATTCGGTTCTTTTCTTATCGAACAACCGAGAAAACCGGTTTCGAGTATCATCCCTAAGCCTTGGATAGGTCAATAATTCATAATAACATTGATTTTGATTCATTATTATTTTTTAAAGAAAGAAACAGCCTGCATGGCAGCTTTGTGTTATTAGAGTAAACATTGCAACATTTTCTTGTTACATTTCACCTGTTTGCTCTTTCATACCACTTTTTATGCTTTTAATTTTTTTAATCGTATTTTAAAATGGGCCGTGGGGCCATTAAAAAATGACCTGCGGGCCACACTTTGGACATCCCTGCCCTACAGGTGTCCTCCATCTACTGCTGCATTTACTTACTTTTGAAATGGCTTTTTGGGAGAAAATCTTCCCAGCTAAAAGCGCTGAACCTGCTTAACTCTTTAAGGTTGCCAGCAAATAGGAGGGAATTTATTAATGAATGGAAATGTTTCATGGCTGCGGAACATGGACCACTTATGAAGTGTTTGTAGAATGACGCACTGACAAATGCTGAGAGACTTCCTTCTTAACACTCGAGAGCCATCAAGCTGCTGCTAAAAGCTTGACTGATGCGTCCCGAGCGCCGCAGCGACTATAGAACTAAATTGGCACGTTGAGGCGATGATGTCAAGCACATGTGGGATATTTGCTACTCTGGGACTCGTGTGTTACTAATATGCTTGGGAAAGTGTTTTTAACGAGCTGTTAAAAATAGCCACCATCATGTGGGCAACATTACGCTCAAAGATGAAGTCCACATTTTGGGGATGTGCTGTCAACATGGAGATGAGGTCTGATCAATAAAACATGCAAGAATCTAAGCTCGGACTAAATTGTTGTCTTGTTTTGATGCTCACCAGGTGTCCATCGCAGGGCAGCCAGGAGGGGTGGAGGCGGCTCGAGTTAAAATCAGGGTAAGTTGGAGCATATTTGGAAGGGGGTTAGTCCCACCAGAACCATTTGGTAGTGGAACACGTCCTATTAGTTATGGCGTCCACTCAAGCACAGACCTATATTCTTTTCAACTCACTTGGGTTCTGGACTAATGTTTGGACCTGAGTGCCCGTTTTGGGTTTCACACGTTCCATGTTCCTACTTCCATAATAGATTTTTTTATTTGTAAAAGCACTTTACATTGAGCAAACAACCTCAAAGTGCTGCAGTGCATTTAAAGAAACAATAAACATAAAAAAACAACAACACTAAAACCACTAATAGCTGCCCCCAACTAGTAAAATAAATAGTAAAAAAAACTAATAGCTAGAACTAGCACACATATATTTAAAAAAAGGCTTTTGTTACGACCGAGTCACATGGTGATGCGGGGTTTGTTCTCCCAGGATGCAAACGGACGACTCCGGACAGGACTTGCAGGTAGGAACATGATTTAATAGTAAATTAACAGTCAAAGAGGTACAAAACAGAAAACAAACCGACGGAACAAGGTGCCGATCGCACCTGAAGCTAAGGCTACTACTTAGCACCGACTAGAGATCACTAGCAGGGGCTAGGAGACAAGAAAAACTTGCGTAGCAGTAGCGTGACGCAAACAAAGAAGCCAGACCGACTGACTGGCAAAAGCGGGCTTAAATAATGTCTCTGATTACAAACAGGTGCGCGTCGCGAACACAAGAGGCAGGTGAAACTAATACGTAGCCATGGTAACAAACTCAGAGGTGCATAAACAGGAACTAAAGGAGTCCACAACTAACTGAAAACACAAGTGACTCGAAAAACTTAGACTATGATCAAAAAGAAGGGTTTCTAAGCCTTTTTTAAAAGCATCCGCAGTCTGTGGTGCCCTCAGGTGGTCAGGGAGAGCGTTCCACAGACTTCCATTCCATCCTCACTCAGCTTAACTCAAAATGTCAAAACAAAGCTACCTTAGTGCGGTTCACTCGGCGTTTAGACTCGTGTTTTCGTCATATGACCAACAGCTGTGCATAAAGTCAGCTTCTGTGAAATATAGCATGACCTAACGCAAATATTCCACACCAATTTTGTGTTGAATACGTTATCTTTACTGTCTTACATTTCACAAAAAGCCTCTAAAATATGCGTTTAAAGTAGTGTTGTACGGTATACCGGTACTAGTATAGTATCGCGGTCCTTATGAATGAAAAACGGTACTATACTCTGTTTGAAAAGCACCGCTTCCCCATTTTTTTTACTTTTTTATTTAACGGGCATGACGGCGCGTCGTGGTCACGTCGCGACATTGCTGGTTTTACGAGCAGAGGAGCATGTTGGGCAGCGCACACACACAGAGTACTTACAAGCAGACAGTGTGTAGACAGAAAAGGGAGAATGGACGCATTTTGGTGTAAAAAGTAAAGATAAAGGTGAAGTTATAACACTGAAACACCCTCAGGAAGAGCTGCTTTAAGACATGGCTAGCTAGCTAGCAGCTAACATCCATCTGCAGTGTTTTAGCCACTTCTAAATCACTAATTCTGGCCTTCATGGCAACAAATAAAGTAAGTTTCTTACAAGTAGCATTATCACTGGAGGACAAGGAATAGCTAAACATGCTTCACTACACACCGTAAGAGGATACAATAGCTCACCGCTAACAAAAGGTAGCGTTCCTGAATGTAAACAAACGCCATGGGTGGATCTACACCTGACATCCACTGTAATGATACCAAGTACAATAGCATATCTAGTCGATACTACTATGATTACGTCGATATTTTTTATCGTCACAAAATCTTTTTTCCTTTTTAAAAAATGTATATTATGTTTATAAAGTCAGTAAATATGTCCCTGGACACATGAGGACTTTGAATATGACCAATGTATGATCCTGTAACTACTTGGTATCGGATCGATACTTAAATGTGTGGTATCATCCAAAACTAATGTAAAGTATCAAAGAATAGAAGAATAAGTGATTATTACATTTGAACAGAAGTGTAGATAGAACATGTTAAAACAGAAAATAAGCAGATATTAACAGTAAATGAACAAGTGGATTAATTATAAATTTTTACAGTTTGTCCCTCATAATGTGTACAAAATAATAGGTGTATAAATGACACAATATGTTACTGCATACGTCAGTTGTCTAGTATGTTCACTATTTTATTGAAGGACTAAATGACAATAATAAACATATGTTTCATGTACACTAAAATTTGTTTTTCAAATAAAGACAATAATGACATTTTTTGTGGTAATCTTTATTTAGAATAGCATCGAAAAGTATCGAAATACATTTTGGTACCGGTACCAAAATATTGGTATCGGGACAACCCTAGTTTAAAGAGTGCCGTCGTCACACACAAAAGGGATAGCAGTTCCAACGTGGGGATGCCACGATCAGATATTGATATCGGACATTGGTCCACTATCGGATTATATATAACCTCCGATGCAAGCAGTGGTGTAGCACATGTACTTAGCCAAGATGGACATCCATTAACATCTACATGTCCTCCAGTCAGCACACAAGGTCGGTCTTTTCTTGCATTTTAGTCAACTCATTTACAGAAGGTAAACACAGTAGGCTAAATTCTACTAGGGGGCTAGCGGCTACACAACAGCTTAGCACACCAGCGAGACATACCTAATAAGTCAGGGTGTCAGAAAAAATCAATTGTCGAATGAATCTCAGTTCTTACTTGTAACAACAAACACTCACAGACCTCATTGGAGTCCTCTTGAAAGACAGGCGCTTCTATGTTGCTTTAAACAACAAGCAAAGTCGCTGGCGACGACAGAAGAACGGCCTACCTCGAGGTAGTGTGCTGGCTTCACTACTGTATAACATCTATACCAACGACCAGCCAATGGACCAGAACACTGAACGATTCATCTACGCTGACGACCTCTGTGTAACATCTCAAGAGAGTACCTTTGAAGCGGTAGAAGCAAACCTCACCTCAGCCCTAGATGAACTACTCCTCTACTACAAGCAAAACCATCTACACGCAAACCCTGCGAAGACCCAAGTCTGCTCGTTCCATCTCAGGAACCGGGATATCGAACCGACCTCTTAACAGCAAATGGTCTGGAACACCTCTTGAGAACTGTACCAACCCTGTCTACCTTGGCGTAACCCTGGACCGCACCCTCTCCTTCAAGGAACACATCAAAAACACCAAACTGAAAGTCAGCTCCCGAAACAACATCTTACGGAAACTGACAAATTCCACACACAGTAAAATGTACTGCTTTGGCCCTGTGCTATTCCTCGGCGGAGTATGCATGTCCTGTCTGGGAGAGATCAACCCATGCCAAGAAACTCCACCCAGCACTGAACAACACCTGCCGCTTGATCACTGGTTGCTTGAAGCCTACCAACCTGAACAACCTACATCTCCTCGCTGGCATTGCCCCTGCAGACGTGAGACGGGAAGTTGCCAGCCGAGTAGAGTTCACAAAAGCTACCAATGATGAACCCTCAGCCCAACGTCTGAAGTCAAGGAGAAGCTTCCTCAGCAATGTCCAGCCCCTAACAACATCTCGGGAAGAAACCAGACTCCAACTATGGACACAAAGACTAGAGAAAGACCCCCCTCCTATTGACATGGGAATCCCCCCTTCTGAAGACCTGCCCCCCGGGTCAGAAACACCATGGGTCCAGTGGAAGACACTAAATCGCCAGAGAACAGGAACAGGGCAATCAAAATCTGCTATGGCCAGATGGGGCTACAAAAGCGGCCCAACCACCTGCGAATGCGGAGAAGAGGACCACACGATCCAGCACTGCCTGGTCTGTCCTCTGCTACCCAACCAGTGCAGCTTCAAAGATCTCGCAGAGTTCAAGGACAATGCAAAAGACTGTGTAAAGAAATAGGAAACTGTCATATGACCACATGCTTCAAAGACATGAAAAGAAGACTTGTAACAATTCTTTGAATGAAAAAAAAGAGATTGTTGAGCCATGACTCACCTATGTTATCTCAATACATGTACAGTATGTACAGTACACCTTATACTGTCTTCAAAGTCTACATTTTATCATATCAAATAGGGACTTTTCTCTAGACTAAAACCAATGATTCATGTTTCTTATCTGTTTCACTTGACCAACGTTTCGGTCGGTGGACCACGTTCAAGAACCAATCCAGGTTCCGCTGTATATAATTAATATGTGACTTCCAGATGATTTGATCATTTCTCTTGCATATTTGTCATTTTAACGCTGGTTTAGCGTTCACAGTTGAAGTGAACCACACCAGAGTTCAATTGCAGGCGGTCTGAGACAGCTCCATGTCCAGCACACCTGGGTGATGCTGACCAAACACACCTGACCAGCAGAGCAAACACACTTAGAACCAAACAGGACTTCTTTTCCTAATGATCCCATTGCAGAGCCCCTTCATGTGATTAGTCTACCTGTCCCAAAACCTGCCAAGTCTTTCCCCACCACCACTCTTATCTCCACACA
>NC_084739.1:62744556-62842056 GCF_033978785.1 Entelurus aequoreus
TTCATGTTGCCATTTCTAATATAAAGTAGTGTAAAGTTCTTACTTATATCTGTCAGTAAACTCACCATGAAAGCACTAAAACATACCGGTGTAGTGACTTTACATTATTCACCCAAGGAACTTTAGTTATTAGAGAGTTCCGGTCAGACGTTTTTTCACTGGACATATTTCGGGCGTTGTTGTTGCACTAGTGAGCCACGTATGAGGAGATGCTGCTCCGTTATTGATTGAAGTAAAGTGTGAATGTCATTAAAACAGTTAGCTCCATCTTTTGACACTTCTTCCACTCCCGTCCTTGCACGCTACACCGCTACAACAAAGATGACGGGGAGAAGACGCTGTCGAAGGTGAGCCACGTAAATAAGACCTGAAGAGACTGTCAGAAAGCGGCTTGAAGATGATGTGTAAAACATCATCTATGCAACATTTTGAGCAAAGAACCACCATGACATGTTATGTAGACCAGTGGTCCCCAACCTTTTTGTACTTGCGGTCAATGCTTGAAAATTTGTCCCACGGACCGGGGGTGGGGGGTACGAGCGAGTAAAAAAAAAAAAAATTTTTTTTTTTTTGTCAGAAAGAAATACAATCATGTGTGCTTACAGACTGTATCCCTGCATACTGTATTGATTTATATTGATATGTAATGTATATATTGTATTTTTTATGTTGATTTAATAAAATAAATAAAAAAATATATATATGTATATATATATTTTTTTTATTTCTTGTGCGGCCGCGGCCCGGTACCAATCGGTCCACGGACCGGTACCGGTTGGGGACCACCGATGTAGACCACAAGGAAGTCTTTTACATTTAGAAAATAATCAAAATAATATGACTCCTTTAATGCACCCTAAAATCCGGTGCGCCTTATATATGAAAAAAAGATAGAAAATAGACCATTCATCGGCGGTGCGCTTTATAATCCGGTGCGCCCTATGGTCCGGAAAATACAGTATATATAAAGATAGTTGACGCAGTGGTAGAGCTTCCTGTGGTTCTTGGTTGAGACTGGGATCTTGGACTGGAAAAGGTTGGTGACCACTGGTCTAAACAATATTGCCCTTGCATAATAATAATAATAGTAATAAAATATTTTATTTGTAAAAGCACTTTATGTTGAGCAAACAACCTCAAAGTGCTACAGTGCATTTAAAAAGTTAAAAAACAACAACGCTAGAACCACAAATAGCTGCCCCCAACAAGTAAAATAAATAATAAAAAAAAATAAAAACTAGAACAGCCTAATAGCTAGAACTAGCACACATATATCTATTAAAAAAAAGGCTTTTTTAAAAAGAAGGGTTTTTAAGCATATATTCACCAACTGCTGTAGAAAGTGGATGGAGTTCGATTCCATTGCGTCATCTATAGGCCGACTTTAAACTAGAAATTCAATCCAAAGAAAGATTGTAAGAAGTTTTAAGACGATATTTTCCTCCTTGTTAAACTAAATAATAATAATGTATAAATAAATTACAAAATAATTGTTTATCATTGAATTAACAATGTTTATTTAATTTGCAAGTAGAAAATGAGTCAATGTATTGATGGATGCGGGAGGTTTCTTTGAAGGTCATCTGTGTCTTCTTGTTCTAGGAGCTGCTCCCGCTCGTGTTGTCCTTCGAGCTGCCCGCCATCATGCAGTCGGACCCCAGCTCGCCGAGCGTGCAGGCAATCTCGCAGACCTACAACCTCACCGTGTCCTTCAAGCCCCCCACGCGCCTCTACAGGGCCACCGGCGTGGTGCGCGGGTCCCAAAACAACACCAACGCCGTCAAGGTGAGGCATATGTGCACGTTTGGGATATTGAGGATGTTATCTGCTAGTACATGTTTGTTACTTCAAAAGTTCATGATTCATCACAAACAATGATGGCATTAGTCGTGTGTAAAAGCAGATGCATTATTTTGAGCGCACATGAAGCCCAATGGTTACTTGAAAGGTGCTTGTTACGCGCTGAATGATCACGTCAATGACCAAGTAGGATCAGACCTCTGTGGCAAAGTTCACTTGGAAATAAACCCTGATGGGACTTGAGAGCAAGTTTTCTGCAAATTAATGACGTGCCTTGAAGTAAACCTTTAAAAAATGTTCAGTGTATGACGTTGGGACAACAAAACAATGTTCATGTATGACATTGGGACAATCAATCAATCAATCAATCAATGTTTATTTATATAGCCCTAAATCACAAGTGTCTCAAAGGGCTGCACAAGCCACAACAACATCCTCGGTTCAGATCCCACATCAGGGCAAGGAAAAACTCAACCCAGTGGGATGACAATGAGAAACCTCGGAGAGGACCTCTAGGGGAGACCGGTGCAATGAACGTCGAGTGGATCTAGGATAATATTGTGAGAGTCCAATCCATAGTGGATCTAGCATAATATTGTGAAAGTCCAGTCCATAGTGGATCTAGCATAATATTGTGAAAGTCCAGTCCATAGTGGATCTAGCATAATATTGTGGAAGTCCAGTCCATAGTGGATCTAGCATAATATTGTGGAAGTCCAGTCCATAGTGGATCTAACATAATATTGTGGAAGTCCAGTCCATAGTGGATCTAGCATAATAGTGTGAGAGTCCAGTCCATAGTGGATCTAACATAATATTGTGAAAGTCCAGTCCATAGTGGATCTAACATAATATTGTGAAAGTCCAGTCCATAGTGGATCTAACATAATATTGTGAAAGTCCAGTCCATAGTGGATCTAACATAATATTGTGAAAGTCCAGTCCATAGTGGATCTAGCATAATATTGTGAAAGTCCAGTCCATAGTGGATCTAACATAATATTGTGAAAGTCCAGTCCATAGTGGATCTAACATAATATTGTGAAAGTCCAGTCCATAGTGGATCTAACATAATATTGTGAAAGTCCAGTCCATAGTGGATCTAGCATAATATTGTGAAAGTCCAGTCCATAGTGGATCTAGCATAATATTGTGAAAGTCCAGTCCATAGTGGATCTAGCATAATATTGTGAAAGTCCAGTCCATAGTGGATCTAACACAATATTGTGGAAGTCCAGTCCATAGTGGATCTAACATAATAGTGTGAAAGTCTAGTCCATAGTGGATCTAACATAATATTGTGAAAGTCTAGTCCATAGTGGATCCAACATAATAGTTTGAGTCCAGTCCATAGTGGATCTAACATAATATTGTGAAAGTCCAGTCCATAGTGGATCTAGCATAATATTGTGAAAGTCTAGTCCATAGTGGATCTAACATAATATTGTGGAAGTCCAGTCCATAGTGGATCTAGCATAATAGTGTGAGAGTCCAGTCCATAGTGGATCTAACATAATATTGTGAAAGTCCAGTCCATAGTGGATCTAGCACAATATTGTGAAAGTCCAGTCCATAGTGGATCTAACATAATATTGTGAAAGTCTAGTCCATAGTGGATCTAACATAATATTGTGAAAGTCAAGGCCATAGTGGATCTAGCATAATATTGTGAAAGTCCAGTCCATAGTGGATCTATCAATCAATGTTTATTTATATAGCCCTAAATCACAAGTGTCTCAAAGGGCTGCACAAGCCACAACGACATCCTCGGTACAGAGCCCACATACGGGCAAGGAAAAATTCACCCCAGTGGGACATCGGTGAATGACTATGAGTAACCCCCCCCCCCCCCCCCCCCTCTAGGGGAGACCGAAAGCAATGGATGTCGAGTGGGTCTGACATAATATTGTGAAAGTCCAGTCCACAGTGGATCCAACACATCAGCGAGAGTCCAGTCCATAGTGGGGCCAGCAGGAAACCGTCCCGAGCGGAGACGGGTCAGCAGCGCAGAGATGTCCCGAACCGATGCACAGGCTAGTGGTCCACCCGGGGTCCCGACTCTGGACAGCCAGCACTTCATCCATGGCCACCGGACCTATGCAACTCCTCCTCCCAAGGGACAGGGGAGAAGAGGAGAGAAGAAAAGAAACGGCAGATCAACTGGTCTAAAAAGGGAGTCTATTTAAAGGCTAGAGTATACAAATGAGTTTTAAGATGGGACTTAAATGCTTCTACTGAGGTAGCATCTCTAACTGTTACTGCTAGAACATTCCATAGTATTGGAGCCCGAATAGAAAACGCTCTATAGCCCGCAGACTTTTTTGGGCTCTGGGAATCACTAATAAGCCGGAGTTCTTTGAACGCAGATTTCTTGCCGGGACATATGGTACAATACAATCGTCAAGATAGGCTGGAGCTAAACCGTGTAGTATTTTATACGTAAGTAGTAAAACCTTAAAGTCGCATCTTAAGTGCACAGGAAGCCAGTGCAGGTGAGCCAGTATAGGCGTAATATGATCAAACTTTCTTGTTTTTGTCAAAAGTCTAGCAGCCGCATTTTGTACCATCTGTAATCTTCTAATGCTAGACATAGGGAGACCCGAAAATAATACGTTACAGTAATCGAGACGAGATGTAACGAACGCATGGATAATGATCTCAGCATCGCTTGTGGACAAAATGGAACGAATTTTAGCGATATTACGGAGATGAAAGAAGGCCGTTTTAGTAACACTCTTAATGTGCGACTCAAACGAGAGAGTTGGGTGGAAGATAATACCCAGATTCTTTACCGAGTCGCCTTGTGTAATTGTTTGGTTGTCAAATGTTAAGGTGGTATTATTAAATAGATGTTGGTGTTGAGCAGGACCGATAATCAGCATTTTCGTTTTCTTAGCGTTGAGTTGCAAAAAGTTAGCGGACATCCATTGTTTAATTTCATTAAGACACGCCTCCAGCTGACTACAATCCGGCGTGTTGGTCAACTTTAGGGGCATGTAGAGTTGAGTGTCATCAGCATAACAGTGAAAGCTAACACCATATTTGCGTATGATGTCACCTAGCGGCAGCATGTAAATACTAAAGAGTGCAGGGCCAAGAACCGAACCCTGGGGAACTCCGCACGTTACCTTGACATAGTCCGAGGTCACATTGGTATGGGAGACACACTGCATCCTGTCAGTAAGATAAGAGTTAAACCAAGACAAGGCTAAGTCTGACATCCCAATACGCGTTTTGATACACTCTAATAAAATATTATGATCAACAGTATGGAAAGCGGCGCTAAGATCAAGAAGCAGCAACATAGATGACGCATCAGAATCCATCGTTAGCAATAGATCATTAGTCATTTTTGCGAGGGCTGTCTCCGTAGAGTGATTTGCCCTGAAACCGGATTGAAAAGGTTCACAGAGATTGTTAGACGCTAAGTGTTCATTTAGCTGCTGTGCGACAATTTTTTCGAGGATTTTCGAGATAAACGGAAGGTGGGACACCGGCCGGTAGTTTACCAGGAGAACAGGATCGAGGTTAGGTCTTTTGAGTAGAGGATGAATAACCGCTTTTTTGAATGCTAGGGGAACAGTGCCAGAGGAAAGTGATAAGTTTATAATATTTAACACTGATGGACCTAATAAAACTAAAATCTCCTTGATAAGTTTCCCAGGAATTGGGTCAAGTAAACATGTTGTTTGTTTTGTCCCATTTACACATTTTAACAATTCCTCCAATGTTATTTCATCAAAAATAGAGAGACTATTTTGGAGGGCAGTGTCCGTCGTATATACAGTCGTATTTGTGTTAATAGAACCCAGTTGTAGCTGAGATGCGTTGTCTTTAATCTCTTTTCTAATGACTTCAATTTTCTTATTAAAGAAATTCATAAAGTCATCTGCCGAGTGGGTGGAGCTACTGGGAGGAGTCCCTTGTTGGGTTAGCGATGCTACTGTACTAAACAAAAATTTAGGATCATTTTTGTTGAGGTGGATGAGATTTGAGTAATATTTAGCTTTAGCTGAGGTAAGCATGCGTTTATAAGTTATTAAACTATCACACCATGCTTGATGGAAAACCTCAAGTTTAGTCGCACGCCATTTGCGTTCCAGCTTTCTACATGATAATTTCTGGGCTTTAGTTTCTTCTGTAAACCATGGTGTACGCCTTTTAGGGGCCCTTTTTAGTTGTTAGTGAGGTTATCAATAGAGCCCACATAATCTCCTCTCCTCTCCTCTCCTCTCCTCTCCTCTCCTCTCCTCTCCTCTCCTCTCCTCTCCTCTCCTCTCCTCTCCTCTCCTCTCCTCTTTCTCCTCTCCTCTCCTCTCCTCTCCTCTCCTCTCCTCTCCTCTCCTCTCCTCTCCTCTCCTCTCCTCTCCTCTCCTCTCCTCTCCTCTCCTCTCCTCTCCTCTCCTCTCCTCTCCTCTCCTCTCCTCTCCTCTCCTCTCCTCTCCTCTCCTCTCCTCTCCTCTCAGCCTGCAAGGCAGGGAAAGTTTCCTCATCCCACCAACAGCATCCAACATTGCTGACACAAACCACTTCATAACTTCTTCATCACTTCATAACTTCTTCATAACTTCATAACTTCATCACTTCATAACTTCATCACTTCTCCACACCCGCAGCCAAGAGAGTGCAGAGAGATGTTCAACTGTGTGGCTTTTAGTGCGGCGGGGGAAGTACAACTCTTACACTTTATTGCTTAGCACCAGACACACACGCACACGCACACACATGCATACACGCACACACACACACACACGCACACACACACACACACACTTCTTTTGCTGGTATGTGAGTCCAGGAGTTTTTCCCAATCTTTCCTGCCAATAAATAAACCAACTACAACATTTGAGTTTGTACGTTGGCACATTTGGCTTTACACACCTCTATATATACACTGTATAACCCCAAAAGGGACAAGCAATAGAAAATGGATGGATATATATATATATATATATATATATATATATATATATATATATATATATATATATATATATATATATATATATATATATATATGTATACAAACCCCGTTTCCATATGAGTTGGGAAATTGTGTTGGATGTAAATATAAACGGAATACAATGATTTGCAAATCATTGTATTCCGTTTATATTTACATCTAACACAATTTCCCAACTCATATAGAAACGGGATTTGTACATATATATATATATATATATATATATATATATATATATATGCAGTGGCCTGGAAGTGCAAAACGCTTTAATATTTCATAAAATAATTACAGTTACAGAAAAGACAAAAACAAAAGACACAACATTAACAATCTTAGAAAAAACAAAAGCCAAAACAAGTCACAATTTCATAAACTACCTTATTTACTCCCGAGACGACATCCTTAAAGTTTTCTAATCAACCAGAAATATCAAACCACTAAAATGCACCAAACAGGTTTTGCATTTTTCCCATAATGCATTGTAAAGGATTTAAAATGAGTGTATTTATTTTTATTGTTTATGCTGCTTCGACATTTGTTATAATGTCCACAAAGTTCAGTCAGCAGGTTGTGGAATGTGTGACCGTGTGTGTTGACTTGTTGGTTGTGGGTTTTTTTTGCACCATGATTAGGTAAGGTTGTTTGGATTGGGTCACATAAAGTTAATGATATGCTTGCGAACACTTCAAAGTATGACTCATGGTCATTGACCCGATTTACTCATGTTATCCACGAGATGGCGGCAAGGTTACAGAAATCAGATATTTAAAATTAATTTGGAAACACATGCCTTGTTAAGGTAAACTCACAACGTCTCTCAGGTGTGGCCCGCGAGCCGTAGTTTGGACATTACCTGGTGTAGAAGACTAATTAGGGACCGAGTCCCTTTGGGACAGAGGACCCTATTGTATTTCTAGCATTTTATTATTATACCGCCGCCTCTTTGAGCTGTAATTTGACTTCCTTAACATGCTTCAAAACTCACCAAATTGGACACACACATCAGGACTGGCAAAAATTGCGATCTATTCAAAAAACCAAACCCCAAAACTCAAAATTGCGCTCTAGCGCCCCCTAGGAAGAAAACACAGACAAAACGGCCTCTAACTCCTAGTAGGAATGTCGTAGAGAGATGAAACGAAAACCTATATGTAGGTCTCACTTAGACCTATATTTCATACACTGACAACCCACAGCAAAAATCAACAGGAAGTTTGCAATTCCCCCTTCAAAACAAAAGTTGAGTAAAAACAGTCACCTTTTTTCAAACATTATCTCCTCTGAGCGCGTTTGTTGTGTCGGCTTCAAATTAGAACAGGAGAGAGATTGAACCCTTCTGATTAAAAGTTGATGAAAGAGTTTTAATTACTGCTCCGGTTTGGATTTTATGAGCCCTCAAAGAACCGCTGTGGAGGTCCCGTCCATCACTGCTTGCAGCTTTAATTTCTACTGTATTTGTCATGAGACGAGGGTTTACGCAGCTTACTGCGAGGATTTTTCTCCCGGAATGCAATCGGACTATATACCGGACCAAGGTGGCAGGTAGGAACATATTTATTATTAACCTAACTACACAGGAAAAGACAGGAACTAAAACAAAACAAAAGAAAAGCGTGCCGGTCGCACGAGAGGCTAAGGAACATAAAACTTAATGCAGGAAACAGACGTAAACACTTAGCCTGAACTATGGACATAAACAAACAAGACCTACTGGACACGGCATGAATGGAACAGCATGAACTATGGCAAGGAACGAGTCAGAACCGAGCAATGTCGCCAGTCCGACTAACTGGCAACCACAGGCTTAAATAATAATCTCCTGATTCAAGCAGGTGCGTGTCCTGAACAAATGAGGCAGGTGAAACTATTGAGTCGCCATGGTGACAAAAAACAAGGAAGCGCAAACAGGAACTAAAAGAGTCCAAAAAATAACAAAACCCATGATCCAGACCACAGATCATGACAGTATTGTCCCTTAAAACCTCTAAAGGCTTAGTGGCCACATGCGTGGACAGCACCTTTTAGCTCTTATTTCCACAATTGTGTACACTACTGAATTGGGGTCTTATGGCCACTTATGTGGACACTTATACTGCCATCTGGTGGTGTCAGAAGAGTATAACATACAATGGAATTTGGAAAAAAAAAAAGTGTAAAAATAAGAATTAGCATGTCACTCAACATGAAGTACACGTTTGTGTACTTATGGACTAAGTACATCATATCAAAAGATGATTCTTAGTTTGTATTCTAATTAGGGTCCAATAAGCCCAAATAGCAAAGAGAAATAAAAAAAAAAGCATGTAAAAAAACAGCTTGTGCCTTAAGAGGTTATGAATATGTCAAGGTATGTAGCAGGTCAGATGAAGGGGAATATGTGAGGTCTATTACGCGGTGCTGCCAGACCCTGGGAATACCTTCAGAGGTTGCCAAACCCTCAGCTTTGTTACACTGAGCAGTGTTCTGCATGTGCGAGTGGATTCCCCTTTTTGCACAAGGCCGGCCTGCTTGACACCGCCAAGTGATGGTTTGCATAGCAGAGAGGCGATGGTGACAGCTGCCCATTACATTTTCCAAAGATGTCATTATTTTCTCAAGGATAGCGACTGTTTTATCATGCGGTGTGGAAAGAAATAATATTTGATCAAAGCTTTTACGAGCGATTGGGTTTCTCCACAGAAATGTACTTTATTGTTGTCAAACAGTTGCTCGTATATTTTTTGGGGTCGTGAAAATACAGT
Source organism: Entelurus aequoreus (assembly GCF_033978785.1). Taxonomy (NCBI): domain Eukaryota; kingdom Metazoa; phylum Chordata; class Actinopteri; order Syngnathiformes; family Syngnathidae; genus Entelurus; species Entelurus aequoreus. The sequence goes on from NC_084739.1 coordinate 62,754,061, forward strand.
AAGGGCTAATTGTGGGGGTTTGTTATTTTTTCAATGGTAGGGTTTATTGCTCAAGGGCTCCCCCTGCAGTGTTGGAGTCCACTTGACTTTACAGCCACTGTAGTGTGGAGATTAATTAGGGCCAACGTTTTGTACTGGAAAAAATAAACAAACATTTGTGTATTCTAAATGAAAATAAGTGCACACATATTTCTCCAAATTGAATTTATTTATGATTAACCCGTATAATTATTTTGAAAAAATACTATATTTTAAATTGTTTTCTTTATTTTTCTTTTCTTTTTTTTTCCAAGAAATATATATATATATATTTTTTTCAAATTCAGACTTTTGACCTGAATTTTGCGTGGGGCGCCGGGTCATCAACTGAGGGGCGTGAAAAAGCAACTACATGTTGTCTCGCAGAACACAACTGTGGTGTGTTCGAGGACAGCTTGATAAAGTGGGGAAAGGAATGCTCGACAAAGCACAATGAAACAAACAAACATGCAAAAAACTGCGGCCTTTCTAACAGTATATTCATTTTACAATAAATTAATTGTACGAGGATCTGAAACTGCAAAGAAAAAAAAAGAAAAAAAAATAGAATCTTATTCAGGAGTGGAAAATTTGAATAAAGAATGTATTGAAAAAAATATCAATCATATTTTATTGAACCTAAAAAAATGTCTTCACTTACACAAAATTACGCATCAAAATTTCAGTTTCAAAGTTTATTTTTTTCAAGTACAAAACCATAATTTAACCTCCTCCAACCTCCGAGGACAGAGCTACGAACTATGGGAGACCGGGCTTTCTGCTCCGCCGCTCCCAGTCTGTGGAATGTTCTCCCTGACCACCTGAGGGAACCACAGACTGTGGATGCTTTTAAAAAAAGGTTAAAAACCCTTGTTTTTTTTTTTAAAAAAAAGCCTTTTTATAGATACACTACCGTTCAAAAGTTTGGGGTCTCCCAAACAATTTAGTGGAATAGCCTTCATTTCTAAGAACAAGAATAGACTGTCGAGTTTCAGATGAAAGTTCTCTTTTTCTGGCCATTTTGAGCGTTTAATTGACCCCACAAATGTGATGCTCCAGAAACTCAATCTGCTCAAAGGAAGGTCAGTTTTGTAGCTTCTGTAACGAGCTAAAGGGTTTTCAGATGTGTGAACATGATTGCACAAGGGTTTTCTAATCATCAATTAGCCTTCTGAGCCAATGAGCAAACACATTGTACCATTAGAACACTGGAGTGATAGTTGCTGGAAATGGGCCTCTATACACCTATGTAGATATTGCACCAAAAACCAGACATTTGCAGCTAGAATAGTCATTTACCACATTGGCAATGTATAGAGTGTATTTCTTTAAAGTTAAGACTAGTTTAAAGTTATCTTCATTGAAAAGTACAGTGCTTTTCCTTCAAAAATAAGGACATTTACATGTGACCCCAAACTTTTGAATGGTAGTGTATATGCATACTAGTTCTAGCTATTAGGCTGTTCTAGTTTGTATTTTTTTATTTTTTGTTTTATTATCTTTTTATTATTTTATTTTTTTTTCAATACACTGTAGCACTTTGAGGTTGTTTGCTCAATGTAATGTGCTTTTTACAAATAAAACTATTATTATTATTATTATTATAATGTAGTTCTATTCTGTAAGAGGCACAAATGGGCGGTAAACATGCATTCTAAAGTTGACAAATATATCAGAAAAGTGATAAAAAATGTGTTTCCCATTAGTGGCCATGCCAGGGCTAACATTAATAGTCGCGCTGTCAAACGATGAAAGTATTTAATCCTGATTATTGCATTTTGTTCATAGTTAACTCAAAATTGATTGTGATTAATCACAGGTAGATATAACTTTTCATCATTAATAAAAGGTACCCTAAATAGATCATTTTCAAGTTTTTGATATCATGACTGGACAATAAGTTTTAATGAATTTTTTTTTTTAAACGTTGTGCTATTTTAAACAGCTCAACACAAAAAGGACATAAACACACTTTTAATGACAATTTTAAAAAATGACCTGCTCTCCGTTGTTGTTTTGCCAGATTTTGTATTTTGTAGGAACACAGAATTTGTATTCTTGCTGTAGGAGCACTGGCATTCAGAGGAGAGGGGCTACACTTCCATCTTTAGATACCATCCATCCATCTATTGTCTACCGCTTGTCCCTTATTGGTGGTGTTGTAGTCTATCTCAGCTGCATTCGGGCGGAAGGCGGGGTACACCCTGGACAAGTCGCCACCTCATCGCAGGGCCAACACAGATACCAGTTTCACACATTAATATCACAAAATGTGGATTGTTACAATCATAGTTTCATGGTCAAAGATGTTTGGTAATGTAATCTGTGATATTTCTACCTGAATAAATACATCTGATATTCTGTACAAGTTAATAATATTAGTAGTGCTGTGTCTTAACCTGCTCTATTTATTCATCAATTGTAATATGAAGCCTGCTAAGCATTCTGTAATTGAGGACTATCAACCAGAACATATTGTAGGATAATATACACAATGTTTCATTTTGCCACAAATTCCCCCTCTACATTCCTCAACTGATGTACTAGCATTTATTTAGGTAGAACTATCACAGATTACATTACATGATGTAATCTGAATGATTGTAATTTTAGACATTTTTATTTTGTTATTCTAATTAGACCCGATTAAAGCGTAGTGCTTTTATTTTGAAGCTGGAAGTATGTGGTTGGTTTGAGAAGGGGTGTTTCCTGGTATTTCCATTGTGCACCCTTTTCTTTGTCCATTTCTGCTCACTACTTTCCTGCTTGTGGCTCAACAGTAACCAGTGAACGCAGCCCCATTTTCCCACGTTACGGAATGGCCCGAGGGTCAAAAAGGGCGTTGATTGCCCGTCAAATTAGTGCCGTTAAAGGAACTGACAGCCCTAATTAGTAACAGAAAAATACATTATTAACCCTAAATACAAGCGTAAAAGTAAGTTAACTACTGTAATAATGAGTTGAGTTCTTTGACGCTCGCTGCGCTGAGGTTTCAGTGGTGTCCTGTGTCAAGTTTCCAGCGACTTTGGAGCTTTTGTCGACTCTAAAAGGTTGACACATTGTTGATTGTCATGTCCATACTCCACAGTAAGTCTTTGCTGTCGTCCAGCATTCGGTTTTTGTTTACTTTGTAGCTGGTTCAGTTTTAGTTTGGTTCTGCATAGCCTTCCCTAAGCTTCAATGCCTTTTCTTAGGGGCACTCACCTTTTCTTTAGTTTTGGTTTAAACATTAGACACCTTTTTACCTGCACACTGCCTCCCGCTGATTCCGACATCTACAAAGCAATTAGCTACCTGCTGCCACCTACTGGTATGGAAGAGTATTACACGGTTACTCTGCCGAGCTCTAGACAGCACCGACACTCAACAACAACACATCATTTGCAGACTATAATTACTGCTTTGCAACAAATATTTTTACCCCAAATAGGTGAAATGAGATAATCTCCCACGGCACACCAGACTGTATCTCACGCCGCAGCACAGTGGTTGAAAAACAATGATATAAGCTACAAATTGTGTCTTTAAGGGAGAATATACCTCAGTTTGCCCACGTTTGTGTCTTTTCCTCGCCAGCGAGGCACTGCCCTCCTGTTGGAGCACCTGGCGGGCAGCCTGGCTAGCACCATTTCGGTCACCACCCACCTGGACATCGCACCCCAGCACCACCTCTTCATGAGGGGCCGCAACGGCAGCAACATCAAGCACATCACCCAGAGGACGGGGGCCCAGATCCACTTCCCGGACCCCAACAGCCCGCAGAAGAAATCCACGGTCTACATCCAGGGCACCATCGAGTCGGTGTGCCTGGCTCGCCAGTACCTCATGGTGAGGCTTTTTGTCTTCGTTTTTGTGGGAAATATCTTCTCCAGCATGTGTGCTGTGCTATAATCAACATCACGTTGGTATGCCAGGGATGCGCGTTCACCACCGCCGGGGTTTTCAGGAAGAACCTTGGCTGGGTTTCCTTGGCTTGAACAACAAGCATGAAGCTGCTAGTTAGAAACTGCTGCTAATGATCAGCCTTTTTTTAAAACTACACGCTGAGGTTTCTTGGCGCCCTTGACCCTGAGGTGGTTTTTATGTCAAGCACTTATCGTTTCAGTCATTATTGCTAAGTGCTTCTGCTGCCCCACTGCATCATTCTGCAGAATGAGACCATGCCAAGGTTGTCGCGGCGACCAAAAAAGGCATCTTGCTGTTTTTCTGAGCACCAAAACAAATAGATGGTAATGAATGGATGACAGGAGCCTAAAATAAAAGTGGACATGGAGAGTCCAGACTTTGTGATTTGGCCTCTATGCAGCCACACCCTTGATTACAGATCCAATGCTGCTAATTACATCCACTCACAATAGGAGCGGCGGCCATGCAACGCTCGGCCCAAAATATGGATGTTTGTGGTCTTGTGGTGGTGATAATGTGAAGCATATTGCACCCCCCCCCCCCCCCCCCCCCTCCACCTTGTCAGATGTAAAAGTCCCCCAGGGAGTCTTGAGTGTTTATTGGGTTGGGTTTCAATTCTAAATCTGTTACTAGTAAACACTCTTTGTAATAATGGCATATATATAAAGCAACGCCGGTACTTTTACTAGTAACAAGTAATCGAATTAATGACTTTTAGGGCCCTTAGCGATAGCCAGAGGTGGGTAGAGTGGCTAGAAATTGTACTCAAGTAAGAGTACTGTTACTTTAGAGATGTATTACTCAAGTAAAAGTAAGGAGTAGTCAGCCAAATATTTACTTGAGTAAAAGTAAAAAGTATGTTGTGAAAAAACTATTCAAGTACTGAGTAACTGATGAGTAACCTGTTCGTTTAATGATGACGGCAACAAATAATGCACAAAAACATAAAAATAGCAATGAGCAAATTCAGAGCCAGGAATATCTCTTAAGAAACTAAAACAATAATACATATTAAATAATAATACATTAACATAAAAAAATGAAGGCAAATTGAGCCACAATAACTTAACAGCACCATAGGCTCAGTAGGCAGAGATTACAAAGGAAAATAACAAGTTAGCCTTTACACAAACCATAAACTGATAGGTGTGGGCTGCACCTGAGAACCCACTGTGCACTTCTGATTGGTGTGTGTGTGTGTGTGTGTGTGTGTGTGTGTGTGTGTGTGTGTGTGTGTGTGTGTGTGTGTGTGTGTGTGTGTGTGTGTGTGTGTGTGTGTGTGTGTGTGTGTGTGTGTGTGTGTGTGTGTGTCTATGAGGCTGCAGTGCGTTAATAAAAGTCCCCACACGATGTATATTTGACAGTGATTCATAGCAGGGAAGCTAACATCAGCCTACGGTGACAGCCAAAATATCTACTAACGTTACTTACCGCCATGTGCTTCCTCAAATTTGACGTTGAGTTCATGTAAGCTTAAGCTTCTTGTTGTTTGCCGCTGAAACTTTATGTGCCGTTAATCATGTGACCGCCTGGCTCTGTTTGATTGGTGAAACGGAGTCAAACGTCACCAGTGACTGCATTTGATTGGTGAAACGCAGGCATGCATAGATCCTACTTTGAAGGTCTGTCTGACAAAGCAAAACAAACAAAGCGTGCGTTAACAGATGGATAAAAATCAGTAGTGAGTAGCGAGCTGAATGTAGATAAATGGAGCAGAGTAAAAGTAGCGTTTCTTCTCTATAAATATACTCAAGTAAAAGTATGTTGCATTAAAACTACTCTTAGAAGTACAATTTATCCCAAAAGTTACTCAAGTAGATGTAACGGAGTAAATGTAGCGCGTTACTACCCACCTCTGGCGATAGCTTGAGGTAACGTGGCACACTACTTTTAATGTGGTTTTATGTATGTGGACAACAAGACAGCGTCATAAGTGCAGCAAGTTCAATGCAGGAAATATCTTTTTACTGGTGGAAGCAACTAGCAGTATCGCACTCAACAGGAAGAGGCAACATCACACTGTGACACAGCAGACAACAACACACGTACACCACGGGAATAATGAACAACAAATAAATGATTGAAGCGACAAACTTGCCATCCAAACAATACCCCGTTTGTTGACAAGAAGATATGACAGCAATGGAAGCACATTCAATGTCTTTATTACGCAAAGGTATAACAATCCGGTGAAAAGACTCAATAGAGCCGGCGTCAAACCCGACAAAGTGCGCTGCTAACTGCTAAAGCTAACAAAAGCAGCTCCGTTGAAACCCTTGATGATGTCACATGTCACTAGGCAACAGGCCTTTTAAAAGCACAGACACTGTGCTCTTATATTGTATTAAACATCTCTCAAATGCATAAGCCAGCTAATTAAAGTTTGTTTAAGTTACCTATAAATTACTTTCCCGAGTAATTAATGACATTTATTAAAGAGTGATTCCATTAGTAATTAATTTTCTTTTTTGGTCAAGTAACGAGTAAATGTAATTTATTACTTTTTAAAAGTAATTTTCAGAACACTGCTGAACAGTTTACTGACTTGAAATTTCTCCCACAATGTGCACTGTAATTTAAGGATGATCAAGGTCCGTGTTAAAAAGTGTAGTGTCTCCTATGTCATTCATTTATCCGCTAATCAAATACAAGTGGTCTTGAAAGGCCAAGTAGTCGCCATGCGAGTAAGAGTGTAGATCCGCCACCACAAGCCCAGGAAGTGTGCATTACCACAGCATGCAAAAAACCTCTAGAAGTGTGCAACCTAACATTATCGCGTCTATAACAATAACTATTTAGTCATTTGGCAACATTTTTCCTTCCTGGTGAAATATGTAAACCACTGGTGTTCAAACGGTGGCTTGGGGGCCGTTTGCAGAATGCAGCATTTTTTACTGGTTGGTGGCACGTTGTCGAAATAAGATGAACAAAGAAAACCGGCAAAATTCACACAAAAATATGAGCAAACTGTCAGGTTTAAGCACCGGACTATCTATTAAACAGGACAAGAAGCAAGGAATCAAGCAGAGACAGATTTAAATTTTGCTCATGAGGAGAAACGTATTGGGCTGCACGCTCAGTTACAGTCTCCCACCACGCTCTGAGGTACAGCCCCCGCGCTCCCCATTTTATTCAGGAGTTCCCTAGTTTACATCGCAGAGGCTGCTTCTAAAGGGAGGGGTAAGCAAGCAGCCTCAGTAGACACAATACATGATTATTCAGAATGGAAATGTGCTGACACTCGTGATTTCGCCCTGTCTCTGCTTTGTCTGCGTTGAGGTACTCGATGTCCGTCCTTGGCTGTTAGCAGGGTGTGAGACACCAACAGCAGCAGCGAGGCACTCCTAACTTGCAGTGGAAGATAACAAGTTATGTGCCTTTAAGCATAAGAGTTGTGTGATAACTTATATATCATTATTCTAACACAAACATTACAGACATTTTTCAGATTTGCCAAATACGTTTTTTTTATGGAGGTTAATTTGTGTCTTTGGTTACGAAAGCTTTTGTTTTTTACAATGAATTCTTTACATTAGAATTTTTCAGCACTGAATTTCATTGAAACATTTTTTATAAAATTTCAGTGTATTAAAATTCAGTGTCAAAAAATTAGCTGCTTGAAAAAGCAAGACTCACTTCCGGTAAAATAAGGCTAATGTCTCAGTACAGCCAATGAGGTGTCAAGTTTGAAGTCATGTGACACGGATCTTGCAAAACAGCATAAAAAAAACAGTTAATTGGGCGACCTGGGCATAATACAACTTAATTAGCATTTCAATGCTGGATGTTTTCAAACTATAGAAATGATTCCAATGGTTACAATCTGCACTCAGGAGTTAGTGTGTGTCATGAAGTGCAGCTAAACTGACTGTCATACACAATGTGACCAGCAGGTGGTGCTGGATAATGATTTTCAGGTAAAGTTAAGAAGAAGACTTGATGGATGCATTCGTGGAGGGAGGAATAAATGTTTGAGCGGAAGCTTGTTGTTTGCAAGACAAAGTTTGGTCATTAATAGATGAACAACACACTACAGTGACCATAGGAACAAAGATATTATATTATATATTATATTTTGCTTTTAAAATTCCCCGTGTTTGTTGCATCTTGTTGTTGTTGCTCGATTACAAAAGATGTCGACCAAGGAGGTGGTCTGCAGTCGAGGAACAATATCCATATATTTTAAATATTCAGTATTTTATTGTTCATAGTTAATATTGTTTATTTATTTGCAGGTACATTCGACTGTCTTTTTCAGTAAAAAAATGAAACAGACCATCTCAAAAAGGGAATTAACTTTTGTTATTTTACTGAATTATCAGTTATCAGAATGTACGTGAAAATAAAGAATGTGTGATCTACAATATAAACTATGAACAATAAAACACTGAATATTGAGAATACGCTCCTGCAGACCACCTCCTTGATCGACATCTTTTATACTCGAACAAGAACAACAAACACGGCCAAAGATAAATGCAAAGGGTACAAAACATCCACATATTGGATGTAATTAAGGATGGTGTTTGATAAAAAAAATTATCGAGTTCGAGCCCATTATCGAATCCTCTTATCAAACCGATTCCTTATCGATTCTCTTATCGAATCCAGATAGGTTGTTGTATATGGAAAAAAACACAATATTTGGTTTGACAAAAGCTCACTTTTGTTTTATAAGAAAAAAATTAAATTAAATAAATAAATAAATATTGACTCTTACCCCCCTAAAAATAATAAATGAAAAAAACTGACTGTTGTTACCCAAAGTATATTAAGTGGGATTTTTCAGAAAAACAAATATATACAGTAACACAAAAACAACCTGTCTCTGTGATCACTATAGGTGTATAAATAATAATATAGCGTTAAATAAAATCAGTCCCTTGGGCACAAAACTGAAAATAATACAGCTCTCCAAAAAGTGCACTTCTGCTGCTATTGGAACATACTAACTACACACACTATGACACTAAGAACACCACAGTCATCAATCAACAATTCTTATTATTTCGATGGTGGAAATACACGACTGGCAGCCATTTTAAGTCCCCAAAATATCCATTGAAACAGTGTACAAAAATCGTTTTTCAATAAACATCTTAGTATCAAATTGAACCACTTTCCACCTTAATATTGAGTTACATTAACAAATTAAACAGTTTACTTACAGACTTACACTACCGTTCAAAAGTTTGGGGTCACCCAAACAATTTTGTGGAATAGCCTTCATTTCTAAGAACAAGAATAGACTGTCGAGTTTCAGATGAAAGTTCTCTTTTTCTGGCCATTTTGAGCGTTTAATTGACCCCACAAATGTGATGCTCCAGAAACTCAATCTGCTCAAAGGAAGATCAGTTTTGTAGCTTCTGTAACGAGCTAAAGTGTTTTCAGATGTGTGAACATGATTGCACAAGGGTTTTCTAATCATCAATTAGCCTTCTGAGCCAATGAGCAAACACATTGTACCATTAGAACACTGGAGTGATAGTTGCTGGAAATGGGCCTCTATACACCTATGTAGATATTGCACCAAAAAGCAGACATTTGCAGCTAGAATAGTCATTTACCACATTAGCAATGTATAGAGTGTATTTCTTTAAAGTTAAGACTAGTTTCAAGTTATCTTCATTGAAAAGTACAGTGCTTTTCCTTCAAAAATAAGGACATTTCAATGTGACCCCAAACTTTTGAACGGTAGTGTATCTTTTCCAAGGCTTGTAAGACCCAACACAACTTTTCTACTTCTCAATTGTCTCATGAACTGAACTGACGTCGTCAACCCGGAAGTGCCCAAACTAATGACGCGTAGTGTTTTCATATCGCCACAAGGTGTCAGTAAGAGTCTACAATCAAACGTACCGTCCCACAGGAAATGCCCTGTGGGGCGGGATTCGTTCCCAGGGATTCGAATAAAGAACCAACTCTTTTTCTTTACTATAGTGGTCTCGATAACGGGAACCGGTTCTCAAAAAGGGATTCGAGTCCATGGAATCGGTTCTTTTCTTATCGAACAACCGGGAGAACCGGTTTCGAACATCATGCCTAGATGTAATATCACTGTTCTGCAGAACTTGGCTGTAGAATTCTGCCTCCGTCTGACACTCGCTATTAGGCGTTGCAAACAAACCCCGCCCACTCTTCCGCACTCTTTGTTCCCAGAGCTTCGTATGTCACTCAAAAGTGCAGATTTAATTGGAATCATTTCTATAATTTGAAAACATCTAGTATTGAAATGTTTATTAAGTTGTATTATACAAGGTAGCCCAGTTAGCTGCCTTTTTTTATGCTGTTGTGTCACGTGACTTCCAACTTGACACCTCATTGGCTGCTGCTGAGACAGGCTCGATTGCTTCAGCCTTATTTTACTGGAAGTGAGTCTCGCTTTTCGAAGCAGCGAATTTCTCGACACTGACATTGTTTACACAGATGTTTTATACTCTGAATTGTTAAACACACGCATTGTGACAACACATTTTTGTAATACAATTGTCAGCATAATTTGATGTAAAAAAAAAAAATTCAAACAGAAAAAATTCAGTTACATAAATTTAGTGTCTAAAAAAGCTTTCGTAATAAAGACACAAAGTAAACCTCCATAAAAACACTTCTAGGGCTGTTATGTTTGATAATATTTGTTTCAATGAGTTTACATAAGCGAGTCTTCTGGTGTTTTTAGTTAGTTGAACCATTTTGTTTTCCAAAGTGCGAGAGCAGGGAATGTACTTACAATTCATTCTGGACCTCTGATTTTTTCTTATGTCTTTTTTTTTCTTTATGAATACGAAATTACCTTAAATTATATTCACCGTGGTCTTAAAAAAAGTCTTACAAAGTCTTAAATTTGACCTACTGACACCTGCTCAGACCCTGTTGTACCGTATATACTTTAAATAAGATTTATTTTACATTTAAGGCAAATTTATACACTTATAATCTTTTCTGATAGACTAAAAACAATGTTAGTTATTCTTTGTCTTAAGTTGATTTAAATGTCTTTCTATTTTCATCAATGTTAATAATGATACAATGTTAGGCAGAAGTGTACTTATAACAATTTTATAGACACAACATGTTTTCTTCTTCCTAAGGGGCGTAACAAAAACTAATTACGAAACAATGTCTTAAACACTTAACAGTTTTTAATGCAGTTTTTAATTGTTTTGAATTTTGGTATTTAATAGTGATCAAAAATCGTGGATATTCACAGGTATTGTATCTGTCAGGTTCAAACACCGATGACATCTATTAAACAGACAAGAAGCAAGGAATCAAACAGAGACAGGTTTCAATTTAGCTCATGAGGAGAAACGTTTGGTGCTGCACCCTCGTACAGTCTCCCACCACGCTCCGAGGGGCAGTCCCACACGCTCCACATTTATTTGGACATTCCCTGATTACATAGCCGCAGCTGCTCCTAAGGGGAGGGGGGTCATAAATAGCTGTTGCACTCGGTCATAAACAGTTCAAAGAAAAGGTGCCTGGAGCGGCGTCAGGTCCTGCTCCCTCTCCGCTTTGTAGATCTCGGGTCATGACAAGATCTTCCTGTGGCTGAAAATAGATCAAATAAACTCCTCCACGTCGCATCCCACCGCACAGAATGGAGTTTTATAAGCCTTTCGCTTGATAAAATCAAAGACAGCTTTTGTCTTCTCGTAGGGCGACCTGAACTCATGGGAGCACAAAGTTGTGTGATAACTTATATACAATTATTCTGACAGTATCGACCACTAAAATTCTAGTATCGTGACAAAGCTAGAAAAAAGACAAAAACACACACATGCATGCTATCGCTAGCTTATTCTGTTGCTATGTTGTTGCGCTCCGCATTCTCCACTCTGCTGCAGCCTTGTTTTGTTTGGTGCCCTCAGTCTCCTTTTTGGATCAAATGTGTCATAAACACAGGAGACTCCACCGTTGTTGGATCGCTGCGACTGATGCACGACATGACTTTTGGCAAAATGGCGCGGCCCTAAACCGAGGTAGCTATGACCATTGCACGATGGTCCTGTTACAATAATGATATAGAAGTTATCACACAACTCTTATGCTTAAAGGCCGTTGCTCTAGTTTTTATCTATTGTGCTCAAGCTGTACTTTTCTTCTCGTGCAAGGACACACAACTTGTTATCTTCCACTGCAAGTTAGGCGTGGCCTCGCCGCAGATGTTTTCTGTCTTTCAGCCTGCTGACAGCCAAGGACGAACCAGGACCAACCAGCACATTTCCGTTCTGAATAATCACGTACTGAGCTGCTGGCATAATGTGTGACCCCTCCCTTTAGAAGCAGCCTCAGCATGGAACTAGGGAACTCCTAAACTGAATAAATAGAGGAGCACGTGGGCTGTGCCTCAGAGCGTAGGGTGAGACTGTAACTGAGTGTGCAGCTCCATGCCTTCTCCTCATGAGCAAAATTGAACTCTGTCTCTGCCTGATTCCTTGCTTCTTGTTCTGTTTATTAGATAGTTTGGTGCTTAAAACTGACAATTCCCACTCCAGTAGGTGGCAGTGATGTGTGTTACGGAGTCAAACGGCGCAGTGTGTGTTTCTTGTACTACAACCTTCACATTTTGTGTGTCAGGGCTGCCTGCCGCTGGTGCTGATGTTCGACATCAAAGAGGACGTGGAGGTGGAGCCTCAGTGCATCACGGCGCTGATGGAGCAGCTGGACGTTTTCATCAGCATCAAACCCAAGCCCAAGCAGCCCAGCAAGGTATGGCGGACATCAGACACCTTTGGAGGGATCAACCCGTACCAGTAGGCGCTTGTTGTTTTAAATCAACTTATTAGCAGGTCACAGGGACTTGGAAAGGGGAAAAAAGGGACACGATGCCAAAGAACCGAGCCATGTTCATTCAGGAGACAAAACCATTAAAAGATGTCTGCGTCTCTTAATTGCATTTTGATGCATTTAAGCTGCCTCTAACTTCTATGTGGACTCATGCAGACGTCCCTCCAGGTGTCCTCCTGGGGGCCTCATTAGACGTCCCTCCGGGTGTCCTCCTGGGTCCATCCAGGTGTCCTCCAGGGGGACCCATGCAGACGTCCCTCCAGGTGTCCTCCTGGAGGCCTCATGCAGACGTCCCTCCAGGTGCCCTCCTGGGGGACCCATGCAGACGTCCCTCCAGGTGTCCTCCTGGGGGCCTCATGCAGACGTCCCTCCGGGTGTCTTCCTGGGGGCCTCACGCAGACGTCCCTCCGGGTGTCCTCCTGGGGGCCTCATGCAGACGTCCCTCCGGGTGTCTTCCTGGGGGCCTCACGCAGATGTCCCTCCGGGTGTCTTCCTGGGGGCCTCATGCAGACGTCCCTCCAGGTGTCCTCCTGGGGGACCCATGCAGACGTCCCTCCAGGTGTCCTCCTGGGGGCCTCATGCAGACGTCCCTCCAGGTGTCCTCCTGGGGGCCTCATGCAGACGTCCCTCCGGGTGTCTTCCTGGGGGCCTCACGCAGACGTCCCTCCGGGTGTCCTCCTGGGGGCCTCACGCAGACGTCCCTCCAGGTGTCCTCCTGGGGGACCCATGCAGACGTCCCTACAGGTGTCCTCCTGGGGGCCTCACACAGACGTCCCTCCGGGTGTCCTCCTGGGGGCCTCATGCAGACGTCCCTCCAGGTGTCCTCCTGGGGGACCCATGCAGACGTCCCTCCAGGTGTCCTCCTGGGGGCCTCATGCAGACGTCCCTCCGGGTGTCCTCCTGGGGGCCTCACGCAGACGTCCCTCCAGGTGTCCTCCTGGGGGACCCATGCAGACGTCCCTACAGGTGTCCTCCTGGGGGTCTCACACAGACGTCCCTCCGGGTGTCCTCCTGGGGGCCTCACGCAGACGTCCCTCCGGGTGTCCTCCTGGGGGCCTCACGCAGACGTCCCTCCAGGTGTCCTCCTGGGGGACCCATGCAGACGTCCCTACTGGTGTCCTCCTGGGGGCCTCACACAGACGTCCCTCCGGGTGTCCTCCTGGGGGCCTCACGCAGACGTCCCTCCGGGTGTCCTCCTGGGGGACCCATGCAGACGCCCCTCCAGGTGTCCTCCTGGGTCCCTCCAGGTGTCCTCCTGAGGGCCTCATGCAGACGTCCCTCCAGATGTCCTCCTGGGGGCCTCATGCAGACGTCCCTCCAGGTGTCCTCCTGGGTCCCTCCAGGTGTCCTCCTGGGGGCCTCATGCAGACGTCCCTCCAGGTGTCCTCCTGAGGGCCTCATGCAGACGTCCCTCCAGGTGTCCTCCTGGGGGCCTCATGCAGACGTCCCTCCAGGTGTCCTCCTGGGTGCCAAAATGGCCAAACCATACAGTCAAGCCTCCTAAGTACCCTTCACTAAGTACCCTTCACTCAAATATTTCAAGGAGGTGACAGATGTCCACCCCTTCCAAATCCGCTGCCTCAGCACTTTGGCCCCCCCGTGCAGGACAAACTGTAGCCACCAGGTTTGAAGTCTGTTTTTAGAAAAGCAAACAGTCATGCCACCATTTTAGTGTGACCTTCAAGAAGGGCGGGGCTTGTGGCCTGCCGGCTGCACCAATGATTATTTCTCTAGCCTTATATTGGATTGATTTCCATGGTATTTGTGGTACGTGGGGGAGGGTAAAGCCTGGAGTGGTAAGTGAGGGAGGGTAAAGCCTGGAGTGGTGAGCCTCTTAGGAAAGATGCAGCATCATTTATCAGATGCAGCATCATTTATCAGATGCAGCATCATTTATCAGAATGATTCTTAGCTTGTGGGCTACTTTCTTAAACTTGTTAGGTAGTTTCCCAAAGTCAAACAATGATTTAAAATATGCTAAATTATACACATTATTAAAAAGATATATATATAATACATACAAATATACGATACATTATTTTACTAATTATATATCTATAAAAAATAAATGTTAGGATAGCCTCCTGTTTTTGATATATGTTTTTAAAAATCATATATTGGCATCTGAATGCATTAACACAGTGGTCCCCAACCACCGGGCCACTGCCCAGTACCGGTCCGTGGACCGATTGGTACCGCGGCCGCACAAGAAATAAAAAAAATAAAAAAATAAAAAAAATAAAAAAATTTAATTAAAAAAAATTAAAATAAAAAAATAAATAAAGTTTTTTTTTTTTTATTAAATCAACATAAAAAACACAATATATACATTATATATCAATATAAATCAATACAGTCTGCAGGGATACAGTCCGTAAGCACGCATGATTGTATTTCTTTATGACAAAAAAATAAAATAAATAAATAAAAATACCATAACAACCCCCCACCCTCCTCTTCTCCCCCCAGTCCGTGGGACACATTTTCACCGGTCTGCAGCTACAAAAAGGTTGGGGACACTGCATTAACAGATTGATTACTCCAGAAAAATTTTGTAAATGTTAAAATAACTACAAATATAATATAAAATAATATTAAAATAATAAAATAAAATAATATAAATAATAATATAAATAATATAATATAAATAATATAAAATCATGTATTTGTCAAATCTTATCTGATGTTCAGTTTGGGGTTTTTGTCAATAACATCAAAAATGGAGGTGGTGTTGTTAAGGAGCAATTTTTTCTATATTTTTTTTATTTTAATGTTATAGTTTTCCCCAATCCTCTTTAATTTTTCATTTTTCATAATATCTTCATATTTGTAAAAAGGTTTTTTCACTAGAGATGGGATTTATGGCTCTTTGAGGAGCCGTTCCTTTCAGAGAGCCGTTTAAAAGACTGGCTCGTTATTATAGTATTAGTTGTACAATGAATGTAGAACATAATTATTTAATTTACACTATTGGTGGGAATTATTTAGAAATATTGGCCATAAATGTATTTTTGTTGTGTTCCATAAGGCGGTGCCATATTTCCATGCTTTGGCAGCGACGTCACTCCTTTCAATTTTTCCTCACCTAAAAAAAATTTGTACCATTTTTAAAATATAGAAAAAATACACAATTAATAACTAAGAATAAAATGCATTAAAAGTATAAATAAAACTACAATTAAAAATGAGGACATAATATAATGTGTTAAAAAATGATATTAACATAGCTGGTGTGTGTACGCTTGAACTACCAACCTTTAGAATAATGAACTTGAAAAGTGAATCCAAATGAAAATAAAAGAAAAAATAAATATAATTTGAAAAATAATAATAATTTTAAAAAATATATATATATTTTTTTATATGTAAATAATATAGATTTGCGTATGATGTGCACATATACTGCATATATATATATAT
This sequence comes from Entelurus aequoreus, assembly GCF_033978785.1. NCBI lineage: Eukaryota > Metazoa > Chordata > Actinopteri > Syngnathiformes > Syngnathidae > Entelurus > Entelurus aequoreus. The sequence continues at coordinate 62,770,192 of NC_084739.1, forward strand.
ATATATATATATATATATATATATATATATATATATATATATATATATATATGTGTATATATATATATATATATATATTTAATTTTTTAAATTTTGTTTTTAAGTCAATCCAAATGCTGACACATTTTCTGGTCCAGTTGCCGGCCGTGTGAGCAATTGCCGATGCTAAATTTGCAAGTGTAAAAAACACGTTTCTCCAGCGAACAACTCACAACTGGAAACACATTCTAATCGTTCACATAAAAGAGCCGTTCAAAAGACTCGATTTGTTTGCGAACGTCACATCTGTTTTTCACTCATTATAAAAAGCTGCATTGGCCAGCATGTTTTATATATACTCTAATATTCAATAGTGTTTATATATACTCTAATATTCAATAGTGTTTATACATACTCTAATATTCAATAGTGTTTATACATACTCTAATATTCAATAGTGTTTATATATACTCTAATATTCAATAGTGTTTATATATACTCTAATATTCAATAGTGTTTATATATACTCTAATATTCAATAGTGTTTATCTATACTCTAATATTCAATAGTGTTTATCTATACTCTAATATTCAATAGTGTTTATATATACTCTAATATTCAATAGTGTTTATATATACTCTAATATTCAATAGTGTTTATATATACTCTAATATTCAATAGTGTTTATATATACTCTAATATTCAATAGTGTTTATATATACTCTAATATTCAATAGTGTTTATATATACTCTAATATTCAATAGTTAGTGAGCATGATGTAAGGTCTGCTCCCACACTCTGCAGTGTTTATCTTCCTAATCTCTCCTTAATTCCTTCTTCCTTCCTCCTCATCCTCCTCATCCTCCTCATCCTCCCTCTCACTCCCTGTCTACTGCTGCCAACATTCCCCAGCCTCCTCACCACCTTCTTCCTCATCATGTCTAACATCCAACCTCCTTCCTCACCACCTTCTTCCTCATCATATCTAACATCCAACCTCCTTCCTCACCACCTTCTTCCTCATCATATCTAACATCCAACCTCCTTCCTCACCACCTTCTTCCTCATCATGTCTAACATCCAACCTCCTTCCTCTCCACCTTCTTCCTCATCATGTCTAACATCCAACCTCCTTCCTCTCCACCTATTCCATCATGTCTAACATCCAACCTCCTTCCTGTCCACCTATTCCATCATGTCTAACATCCAACATCCTTCCTCTCCACCTATTCCATCATGTCTAACATCCAACCTCCTTCCTCTCCACCTATTCCATCATGTGTAACATCCAACCTCCTTCCTCTCCACCTATTCCATCATGTGTAACATCCAACCTCCTTCCTCTCCACCTATTCCATCATGTGTAACATCCAACCTCCTTCCTCTCCACCTATTCCATCATGTGCAACATCCAACCTCCTTCCTCTCCACCTATTCCATCATGTGTAACATCCAACCTCCTTCCTGTCCACCTATTGCATCATGTGTAACATCCAACCTCCTGCGTGTCTTGCAGTCAGTCATAGTGAAGAGCGTGGAGAGGAACGCGGTGAACATGTACGAGGCCCGCAAGTTCCTCCTGGGTCTGGAGTGCAACGGCGTGGTCTCCCCACCGCCCTCGGTCGCCTTGAATCCCGCCGCCAACGGACCCTCGCCGTCCCTCATCTGCCCCGTTGGCCTGGACATCCTGGCCTCAGCTGGCCTGGGGCTCAGCAACCTGGGTAAGCATCCAACCTGACAAGATGTTCATGCACTCTGTCTTACCTTGCACATTTATTTACTTCTCAAGTACAATTGATGATTTAATCTCAAAGATCTCAAACTTTGACTATATACACCAAATACTTATTCCTCTCAAATATTGTTGACAAAGCTGTGTTAGTGAGCATTTCTTCTTGGCTAAAATAATCCATCCCACCTCACAGGTGTGGCTTGTCAAGATGCTGATTAAACAGCATGATTATTGCACAGGTGTGCCTTAGGCTGCCACAATAAAAGGCCACTCTGAAATGTGCACTTTTATCACACAGCACGATGCCACAGGTGTGGCAAGTTTGCTGACTACAGGAATGGCCACCAGAGCTGTTGTTCATGAACTGAATGTTCATTTCTCTACCATAAGCCGTCTTCAAGAGCGTTTCAGGGATTTTGTCAGTACATCCAACCGGCCTCACAACCGCAAACCACGTGTAACCACACCACCCCAGGACCTCCACATCTGGAATAGAATAGAATAGAGTTTTATTGTCATTATTACAGTGAACAGGTTTCAAAGAACAACAAAATTGGAGCAGATCCCCTAAGGCAGTGGTCCCCAACCACCGATTGGTACCGGGCCACACAAGAAATATTTTTTTATTTTATTTTTTTTAAATTAAATCAACATAAAAAACACAATATATACATTATATATCAATATAGATCAATACAGTCTGCAGGGATACAGTCCGTAAGCACACATGATTGTATTTCTTTATAAAAAAAAATATATATATATATATTTTTTTTTATTTTATTATTATTTTATTCAAAATGAGACAAAGAAGGAGTGGCATAAAACATGGCTTTCTGTGGCAGCGTCTGAGAAAGTTGTACATGTAAACAAACTAGGGCGAGTTCAAGGACCGCCGAAATGAGTAGGACAAAACGGTGCTGGCCAAATACAAATATGTTTAATATAAACAATGGGATTTCTAACAATTAGGAAGGTTGGTGTCATGTTTGTCCTCCTACACAAACTATATTAGTCATGTTTGTCCTCCTACACAAACTATATTAGTCATGTTTGTCCTCCTACACAAACTATATTAGTCATGTTTGTCCTCCTACACAAACTATATTAGTCATGTTTGTCCTCCTACACAAACTATATTAGTCATGTTTGTCCTCCTACACAAACTATATTAGTCATGTTTGTCCTCCTACACAAACTATATTCAAACTAAATATATATTTTGTCCCTCATCTTTTTCCATTTTCATACATTTTGGAAAAAGCTCCAGAGAGCCACTAGGGCGGCACTAAAGATCGAGAGCCGCATGTTGCCGACCGCTGATATAGTAGAACATCCATCCATCCATCCATCTTCTTCCGCTTATCAGTGGTGGGGTCGCGGGGGCAGCAGCCTAAGCATGGAAGCCCAGACTTCCCTCTCCCCAGCCACTTGGTCCAGCTCCTCCCGGGGGATCCCGAGGCATTCCCAGGCCAGCCGGGAGACATAGTCTTCCCAACGTGTCCTGGGTCTTCCCCGTGGCCTCCTACCGGTCGGACGTGCCCCAAACACCTCCGGAGGTGTTTGGCCAGATGCCCGAACCACCTCATCTCAGCGGCTTTACTTTGAGTTCCTCCCGGATGACAGAGCTTCTCACCCTATCTCTAAGGGAGAGACCCGCCACCCGGCGGAGGAAACTCATTTGGGCCGCTTGTACCCGTGATCTTGTCTTTTCGGTCATAACCCAAAGCTCATGACCATAGGTGAGGATGGGAACGTAGATCGACCAGTAAATTGAGAGCTTTGCCTTCCGGCTCAGCTCCTTCTTCACCACAACGGATCCATACAGCGCCCGCATTACTGAAGACGCCGCACCGATCCACCTGTCGATCTTACCATCCACTCTTCCCTCACTCGTGAACAAGACTCCCAGGTACTTGAACTCCTCCATTTGGGGCAGGGTCTCCTCCCCAACCCGGAGATGGCACTCCACCCTTTTCCGGGCGAGAACCATGGACTCGGACTTGGAGGTATAGTGAAACAATGTGTATCAAAAACAGAATCAAGGAAAAATTGGGGCAAACAAAGACCAAGCTTTGACGGTTTTTCTACAGGAATCCACCAGTCCCTATTTTGAAACTGAATGACGTTCCAAAAATGTCTTCAGTGATCCTTTTTTAGCAACACAACAGTCGGTTATTGAGTATTGTGGAGCCTGCAGGGTCAAAGTCCATATTGCTGCGAGTGTTGACTTTTGAACTCATTTATTAATGGTGTCGTTCTCTCCTTTATTCTCGGCGTGTTTTCTTTCTGAACTCCAAAAAATGAACGTTAAATATTTCCTGACCTCACTTCCCCCCCCCGCCCGCCACAGGAGATGTAGGATTAAATGTAAATAATCAGTCAGAGGAGATGATGGTTCCATGCAGTGGAATGAGTTTCAAGCTGGTGATGAAGCTGTGCACGGCCACATCCTGGCTGGCCGTTAGTAATTGCTACATGTTTGCGTAGCGCAGATTACACGGTGGAGGCTGCCAGGAGAGTCCCGGCCTTATTCCTGGAGCCAAAGTAGACCCTTGCTAAAGCCGCAGACCTGCTTCTTTGTGTTTTCATGCACTCCGCAGCACATTGTCTCCATAACCTCGACCGCCAAGACACGTTAGAGAGGTTGTATTCACCCGACGTCACGGCCGGATCCAAGTGGTGGTCAAGCGAGCGTCTGTTGTCAAAGCTGCATTTTGACTTTCTCACAGCTAATTGCCCAATGCTTGCACTGTTTCCGGCTGTTGGAACCGTTTGAATCGCCAAACGGATTAAAGTGTTTGAACTCTAGAGGTAAGCAAGAAGGGTGAAAGAGTGCAAGGTTTTGTGAACGACGAGGACAAAAGTTGCTCTTGAATGTAGAACTCTAGTCCGAGGGAGCAGAGTCGCAGAACGCACCAGTTTGCAGTGATCACTTTGTTAAAGGTTTGTTTGATTGACTTTCAATGTTTAGTGTTTCCATTTACAGCAAGTATTATCTTCATAGCATTTGGAATTGACCTTGTTTCGGAGTTCTTAAAAGGCATTTTTGCCACGGCTGTTCGAAAACCACCAACTCAGCAAGTCTAAATAAAAGAAAACAAATGTGAGTGAAGTTTTTAACCAAAGACAACAATCATAAATGAATCTTTCAGCACGTACACAATGTTGACATCTATAGTTATATTTTGATAAACAATCATAAATGAATCTTTCAGCACATACACAATGTTGACATCTATAGTTATATTTTGATAAACAATCATAAATGAATCTTTCGGCACGTACCTAATGTTGACATCTATAGTTATATTTTGATAAACAATCATAAATGAATCTTTCAGCACGTACACAATGTTGACATCTATAGTTATATTTTGATAAACAATCATAAATGAATCTTTCGGCACGTACCTAATGTTGACATCTATAGTTATATTTTGATAAACAATCATAAATGAATCTTTCAGCACATACACAATGTTGACATCTATAGTTATATTTTGATAAACAATCATAAATGAATCTTTCAGCACGTACACAATGTTGACATCCATAGTTATGTTTTGATAAACAATCATAAATGAATCTTTCAGCACGTACACAATGTTGACATCTATAGTTATATTTTGATAAACAATCATAAATGAATCTTATTTTCTTATTATCTTATTTTGATAACAATATAGATTCCATTGCACAGTTAGATTTCTTTTACACGTATATTTAGTTTGTTTTGTATTGAAATTGCTGACTTTGTTATGTCTTTTGTATTCATGCTTGTGTTGTTTTTGTCTAAAAGTAACTGAGCGATAAGAGCTTGTTTAATAATGTAGCGCTACATTTGACCAGTAGAGGGCAATAACACTACACCAAAGGTGCTGTAGATGTTGTTTAATTTCTGCATGCGTAAACATATGTAGTTGTGTGAATGTATTAACATTAAACCTTCTATTTTATTCATGTCAAGTACACAATGGACACTATACTTTTGAAATGTTTATTTTATGTTCATGTTTTCAGTCTTACAGTCCTAAATAAAAAATAAAATAAGTAAATACACTTGAGGAAGGAAAATAGTTCAAAAGAAGGAATATCAATCCCCGACAAAACTTCTAGAGCTTCTGTTTCTTCATACTGTTAACTAACTGCACATGCTGGACTCAAGTAGCGAGGGCAGAATAATGAATATATTGACAGTGCAGTGTGAAAGCCAGGGCCGGCCCGTGGCATAGGCCGTATAGGCAAATGCTAAGGGCGCCGTCCATCAGGGGGCGCCACGCCAGTGCCACAAATGTTGTAAAAAAATAAAGTTGGTACTATTATTTCTAAATACAAAAAATAATCCCACGCTAATTAAAATGCAAAGTCAAGCCTATTTAATAGAAATATTATTTGTTACAACATTACGCCCCCCCCTTCCCCGGCACGGTGTGCCCCCTCCCTTCCCGTATCATGACTCTTTTTGGACGTCACCACATCAAAAAGTCAACACAAGATGTCAAAACGGCCAAAACTGTCAGGTGCCCAGGGAAGAAAAAAGAAAAGAAGAGGAGAAACGAGAAAAAGACAGAGGTAGCAGGTAGGTAACGTTAGCCTACATTAAATTATTTGTCTGTTACAGAATGTGATAGTAACCTGGCTTTTTAGCGTTAAGCTAATGTTACATGATTCAGCAATTGCTAATCAATAAATAGCTAGTTCTGTTTTAACGTCGGGTTAATATTGTGGAGGGGGCTAATTGTTATGGAAAATAATAATGTAACGTTAGGTAACTACAGTACTCCCACCTTACATTCCTCAGGGACATTTGTATTAGATCTTTTAAGCAGGTGTTTTTTGTTTACATTGTTATTGCCTTCTGGTTAGCTAATGTTTGCCCTGCAGGTAATAGTCACTTTTCCACCCCTTTATATATTAGGTATAGTTGTAAGCCTAGTTGTTAAAGTGCACATAATTAATGTTAATTAAGCAATATCACATGAGAGGGAATGCTGTTTTTTAATTTGAGCACTGCTGTGATTCGGTTAAAGATAATCATAACGTAACATTCTCATATAATATGTTAATTTGCTTTCTTTAAGTAAAAAAAAAGGTCAAAGACAAAGCTATTCGGTTTCTTGTGAGTATATACACTTCACTGCCGATGTGGGGGGGCGCCACCTAAAATCTTGCCTAGGGCGCCAGATTGGTTAGGGCCGGGCCTGGTGAAAGCCAATGTGTTTTTACTTTGTAATGAAGTAAACGCAGTCCCAAAGAAATATAACCTGCGAAAGGGAAAGGAAAAGGCAATGGCTATGCAAAACGAAAGTAAAACTGAGCTGGCTATAAAGTAAACAGAAACAGAATGGTGGACGACAGCAAAAACTTACGGCGTCCACAAAGTACATCCCTACATGACATGACAATCAACAATGTCCACACAAAGAAGGGTAGCAACAACATAAATAGCCTTGCTTGCTAACAAAAAGCAGGTGTGCGGAGTAGCGCTCAAAGGAAGACATGAAACTGCAACAAAACAGGAAGGGCCACCAAAATAAGAGCGCAAGACAAGAACTAAAGCACTACACACAGGAAAACACCAACAAACTCAAAATAAGGCACAACGACCTGGTGGAGTTTCATTTTTTAACCTTTTCTGCTGGTGGTGTGCCTCCGGATTTTTTAATGAAAAAAATGTGCCTTGCCTCAAAAAAGGTTGAAAAACACTGCGTTAATGTCCTTAGTCCCATGCAACAAAGATACAACAAATGTGGACTTCCTATCAGGAGTTGTAGTATCCATCTACGAAGAAGCTCATTGGTGTGTCTGCTGGGACAGGCCAAAGTTAAGTGGGAGATAATGCAATCGTTTATAAATGATTTATTTCATGGTTGGGTAGCAAAGGGCTCACGGACCAGTAGTTGGAGACCATTGTTTGTGAGGGATTCCATTGCATTGAATGAAAAAAGGAAGTCGATAATTTTCCTGAAAGGTCTTGACAGAACCATTGATTGATTGATTGATTGAGACTTTTATTAGTAGGTTGCACAGTGAAGTACATATTCCGTACAATTGACCACTAAATGGTAACACCCGAATAAGTTTTTCAACTTGTTTAAGTCGGGGTCCACTTAAATTGATTCATGATACAGATATATACTATCATATATACTATCATCATAATACAGTCATCACACAAGATAATCACATTGAATTATTTACATTATTTACAATCAGGGGTGTGGAGGGGGGGGGGTATGGGGGGAGGGGGATATGGACATCAAGTAGTGGACATAGAGAGAGAGAGAGAGAGAGAGATCAGAAGGCATAAGAAAAAGTATCTGCATTTGATTGTTTACATTTGATTATTAGCAATCCGGGGAGGGTGTTAGTTTAGGGTTGTAGCTGCCTGGAGGTGAACTTTTATTGCGGTTTTGAAGGAGGATAGAGATGCCCTTTCTTTTACACCTGTTGGGAGTGCATTCCACATTGATGTGGCATAGAAAGAGAATGAGTTTAGACCTTTGTTAGTTCGGAATCTGGGTTTAACGTGGTTAGTGGAGCTCCCCCTGGTGTTGTGGTTATGGCGGTCATTTACGTTAAGGAAGTAGTTTGACATGTACTTCGGTATCAGGGAGGTGTAGCGGATTTTATAGACTAGGCTCAGTGCAAGTTGTTTAACTCTGTCTTCCACCTTGAGCCAGCCCACTTTAGAGAAGTGGGTAGGAGTGAGGTTGGATCTGGGGTGGAGGTCTAGAAGTAACAACCACCTTTGTGTTGTCTTTGTCTCTGCAGGTTTCCTGGGTGCGACAGCGTCCCACTCGCTGGCTAACTCGGCGGCCCCCAACGTCGTCCTGAACACCTTAAACTCCTCCATGAGTCCCCTGCAGGCCCCCAGCACCCCCACGCCCTCCCTGTGGCCCAGCTCCCTCACCAGCGCCCAAGGTCCGGTAGCCGCATGTTGAACTACTCTTGCTCGTTACGTCAGGAAACCCACGTAGGCCCTCAAGTCCTGCCGGTCTTCATTACGTCTTGTGGTTCTTCTGCAGCCTTCTCGTCCCAGTTGATGCTGCACCCGGCCGCCCAGGCCACCCTGAGCAGCATCCTGCTATCGGGCGTGCAGGGCTACACGCATAGCACGCCGTCCCCTCCGCCGGGCCTGGCGCCCATCGACAAGCCCATCAGCGGCGTCCCCGACTGCGCCAAAGCAGCCTGCTCGCTTAACGGCCATGTGAAGGTCAGCTGCGTTCTTAGCACCCAAAACATTTTTACTTGCTGTGCTTTGACTTAGTTGAGTAAATCTGGATTTGCGCAGCATCCCGGATCCGTCTACGGGAGGATAGCCACGGCGTCTCTTGCCGAGACGGTTTTGAGTCCAGCTCCGTGTGACTCGGTCCAAGAGGCCAGTGGACACAATCCATCAGAACCACGGTCCAGCAAGTCCAACACAGATGAAGGTAGTCCTCCCATGTAGTCTCCTAATGCTGTTTAAAAGTGTGTGTCATGTTAGCGCTGTGTTTGTGATCTCCTGTCCGACTGCTACACTCTTTATAAAAGGGACAAGACGGGTGCCGGAGACAGGTGTGGATAAACACAGTTCATTAGTAAATAAAGCAATGGTGTCCAAACTACGGCCCACTGACGTCTTCAAATTGGCCCGCGAGAAGTCAACAGTTTATTAAGTAATTCAGCCCGCAGGGAGATTGCATTCATTTAAAAGTCTAATGACTTTTTTGCTCTTGTGTCGCCATCTAGTGGATAACTTGCGTTTTTCCACATCAATTACCTTAAATTATACTTTTATTGTTATGTATGCAGGGGGAGTAGTGACGGCACAGTTCCTCAAGGGGGCAATATTGCTCTGTTTTATTAAAATATACACACATAATATAATATATATATAATAAGAAACAATACTAATAAATTAACTAGAGAATGGTGTGTGACAAAATCCAAGAGTGTGTACGGTGTAAGACTATGTGTAGGAATTAATTGCTGAGTGTTTACCAGAAGTGTTGACTCGAGAGGAGGAACAAGGCATGAAGGCAGTCCGTGGGGCAGGCAGATGGTCAGGGAGGCGTAGGAGGTCTGTGTCCATGCGAGAGTGGGTCGAGATCCAAGAGGCAGTCAGGGAAACACACAGCAACGTCAACGTGGGAACGGAGGTCTGCAGTAGGATGGACAGAGAGGACACCAGACAAACAAAAATGACAGGGAAGAAAAACACAGAGAGAGAGAGCAAGATTGCATAAAGCACGATGATCGCTTACGGGACATCAACAGAAGGTTAAGTTCCGACGAGGATCCTTGGCTCCACTGGTCATTATACCGCACACCCTCATCAGGAGGATAGAGATGCCCTTTCTTTTCCACCTGTTGGGAGTGCATTCCACATTGACGTGGCATAGAAGGAGAATGAGTTAAGAGCTTTGTTAGTTCGGAATCTGGGTTTAACGTGGTTAGTGGAGCTCCCCCTGGTGTTGTGGTTATGGCGGTCATTTACGTTAAGGAAGTAGTTTGACATGTACTTCGGTATCAGGGAGGTGTAGCGGATTTTATAGACTAGGCTCAGTGCAAGTTGTTTTACTCTGGCCTACATACAGTGGTGGTCAAAAGTGTACGTACACTTGTAAAGAACATCATGTCATGGCTGTCTTGAGTTGCCAATCATTCTTATTTGTTGTGATGTAGTGATTGGAGCACATACTTGTTGCTCACAAAGAAGTTTGCTTCTTTTATGAATTTATTATGGGTCTACTGAAAATGTGAGGGTCGAAAGTATACATACAGCAATGTTAATATTTGCTTACATGTCCCTTGGCAAGTTGACCTGCAATAAGGCGCTTTTGGTAGCCATCCACAAGCTTCTGCTTGACCACTTGACCACTAAATTGCTGCAGTTCAGCTAAATGTGTTGCTTTTCTGACATGGACTTGTTTCTTTAGCATTGTCCACACCTTTAAGTCAGGACTTTGGGAAGGCCATTCTAAAACATTCATTATAGCCATTCCTTTACCACTTTTGAGGTCATTGTCCTGTTGGAACACCCAACAAGACCCAACCTCCGGGCTGATGATTTTAGCTTGTCCTGAACAATTTGGAGCTAATCCTCCTTCTTCATTGTCCCATTTAAAGCAGCAGTTCCATTGGCAGCAAAACAGGCCCAGAGCATAATACTACCACCACCATGCTTGACGGTAGGAATTGGTGTTCCTGGGATTAAAGGCCTCACCTTTTCTCCTCCAAACATATTGCTGGGTATTGTGGCCAAACAGCTCCATTTTTGTTTCATCTGACATCACATGGACAAAGATAAGACCTTCTGGAGGAAAGTTCTGTGGTCAGATGGAACAAAAATTGAGCTTTTTGGCTGGAACACCTGGAATGAACTTATCCTTAACGTCCCGGGCGCAGGAGACCGGTTACCTTCTGGCCTCCTCCTGGTGCTCACTTCTTCTTTCTCACGCGTCTCCTTTTCCCTCCACTGTTTACCCAGCCCGATGTCACCGGCAGGTTTCCTCTCCCTCCTTCCTCCTGTGTCACACAGCGTGTTTGCGCTGGCTCGCCCTCTTGTTTGCCCGCTGGACCCCAGAGACCTCCCCTAAAATGTCATTTCTGGGCCACGCGTCTTGAAAAAGTGACCCATCCCGTAACGCCGGAGGCTCAATTACAGCTGCTCCTTTATTCCGCTAATGCATGAAACCTGCCAGGACGTTCAGTCAAGTTTGAGTTTGTGTTGGCTCGGTCCTCCAGGCTCCGACACCTTCGTGGAGGTGGGCATGCCGAGGAGCCCCTCACACTCGGCCAACGGCAACGAGTTGAAGCAGATGCTGGCGTCCTGCAAGACGTCGTCGGGGAAACGACAAGCTGTGGAGCTCCTGCAAGGCACCAAGAATTCACACTTACAGTAAGTTTGGATTGTTCTCAAAGTTAGGTCTGCAATTTGTCACCTGAGAAGCAACTATTTACGCAGTGAACTCATTAGATACTTGAAATGAAGATAGATTGAATAAAGTGGCAGAAATTCACTCTTACTGGGTTTAAATATGGCAAAAACTTAATTAGGTTAAATAAAGTTAAGTTTAAATATTGGATGAAATGTATTTAAATAAAATGATTAATTAATGAAAATTGTATTAATGCTGGCAGGAAAATTAATTAATTAAAAAAAATACAATTAAAATTAAGTGTCTATACTGGAAAAAATGTAATACATATTGAATAAAATGGTATTTAAATACTAATTCATTAGAATTAAATGAATACTGGAAGAAATGTAATTAAAATAAATAAATGATGGAATAAAAAATGTAATTAATGCTAGCAGATAAGTTAATTAAAAAAAATAAATACTGCCAGAAATTAAATTAGATTACACAAAAATCCAGTTTTAATACAGTAAGAAATGTCATTAAATTAATGAATGCAATACAATTACATAAAATGTGATTTAAATAGTGACAGATATGCAAATAATTAAAATATAATCAATGCTAATAATGTATCTAAAAATTAAGTTTAATTACTGGAAAAGTGCAGTTAAACAAAACAATTTTGGGTTGTAAAAAAATTTTAATCAATCAAACTAGGCTGAAATTCTGTCCAAAATGCAAATAAGATTTAGTTTGATTATAAATTGGCCAAAATGCAGTTCAACATAAAGAGGAAGAAGATATTATTAATTAAAATAAAATACTCACAGAAATGGTCTAACATCTAATAAAATTTTACTGGGTTTAAATCTGGCACAAATGTAACTGGGTTAAATAAAACCAAGTTAAAATACGGGAAGAAATATAATTAGATAAGGATTTAATCAAATAATTAAATTAAATGGGTTTCAAATGCAGAAATAAATTAAGTTATTGAAACATTTCATTAATCATGGCATAAATGTCATTGATTAAAAAAAAAAATCCTTATAGGAATGCAATTACATTTGATAAAAAATAGGTTTCAATACTGGAAGAAGTTTACTAAAATGTGATTGAAATACTAACACTCAAAATTAAATTATGACTGTCAGAAATGCTATTAAATTGTATTAAAATAAAGTTTAAATACTGCAATAAATGCAAAATTAATAAAACTAAAATGTGGGGGGGGAAATGCAAAAATATTAAAATAAATAAAACTTGGTCCAAAATGCAAATACAATTTGATTTGATGATACTTTGGCCAAAATGCCTTTACATTAAAAAAAAATGAATGTAATACCAGAAGAAAGGCAGTTAATTAAAATGACATGCTGGCAGAAATCATTTCGTATAAATATTTTTTTTAACTACATTTAAATAAATGAAAAGAAATCTTGGACAAATTGCAAATTCATCCTCTAAAGTCTTAGTGGCCACAAGCATGGACAGCACCTTTTAGCTCTTAGTTCCACAATTGTGTACACTACTGAATTGGGGTCTTATGGCCACTTATGTGGACACTTATACTGCCATCGTGGTGTCAGAAGAGTGTAACATACAATGGAACTTGGGAAAAAAAAGTGTAAAAATAAGAATTATCATGCCACTGAACATGAAGTACACATCTGTGTACTTATGGACTAAGTACATTATATAAAAAGATGATTCTTAGTTTTTATTCTAATTAGGGTCCAATAAGCCCAAATAGCAAAGAAAAATAAAAAAAGCATGTAAACAATTAGTTTGGGCCTTAAGAGGTATGTTAAAAGTTAGGTGTTGTATAGTATCTTGTATCTCTCACAATGAGTGTGTGTGTGTGTGTGGGTGTGGGTGTGGGTGCAGTTCCGACTGCCTCTTGTCGGACGCAGAGTCCAGTTCTTCAGACAGTCCCGTGGCCGACAAGAGGGCGCCGGGCAGTGAGCGGGCGGCCGAGAGGGCGGCGCAGCAGAACGAGAGAGAGAGAATCAGACTTGGGCCCCAGACCTCCTTCGCCAACATGCAGGTACACACACACACACACACACACACACACACACACACACACACACACACACACACCCAAGGTACACACTTCTGTGGGCAGCTAGTCATACTACTTGACTTCTTTGCAGGCCTTTGACTACGAGCAGAAGAAGCTGCTGGCAACCAAAGGTGAGCGGACATCTTGCGTGCATGCAGGACCTAAATGACCACAGTTTGTCTTCCTGCAGCCATGTTGAAGAAGCCTGTGGTGACCGAGGTGCGGACACCCACTAACACCTGGAGTGGCCTCGGTTTCTCCAAGTCCATGCCGGCAGAAACCATCAAGGAGCTGAGGAGAGCCAATCACGTGTCCTACAAGCCCAGCATGAGCACCACCTTTGAGGTGAGCCCACCACCCTCTACTCTGTTTGTGTTGAGCCCGGTCTCATCTCTGGATTTGCTCCCAGGGTTCCCCGCTGTCCTTGTCGCGCTCCGGCAGCCGGGAGGGCGTGGCCAACGGCAGCGATTCCGACAACTGGCGGGAGAGGAACGGCACGTCAAACGGGCTGCAGGCTCATGCCGAGTTCCCCGCCGCCGTGAGCAGCCCGAAGAGGAAGCAGAACAAATCTGGTCCGTCTCAGCAGGTTTTGGGGTTACGTCTAAGCATGGCAACGTGTCATTCACTGAAGTTTGTGTTCCTCCTGCCCATGACCCAGCTGCAGAACACTACCTGAGCAGCAGCAACTACATGGACTGCATCTCCTCGCTGACGGGCAGCAACGGCTGCAGCCTCAACTCCTCCCTCAAAGGCTCCGACCTGCCCGAGCTCTTCAGCAAGCTGGGCTTGGGGAAGTACACGGACGTCTTCCAGCAGCAGGAGGTGGGGTCATCAGACATGCTTGAAGTCCGTGGAAGGAGAAGTGGATGCTACTAACCTTTGTGACCTCCAGATCGACCTGCAGACCTTCCTGACTCTGACCGACCAGGACCTGAAGGAATTGGGCATCAGCACTTTTGGCGCCCGCAGGAAAATGCTACTGGCCATCTCAGGTATTTACTCAAATACACTCCCAGTGTCAGTGATCACCATGGATCATGTTCCTGTCACAGGTCCATGGATCATGTTCCTGTCACAGGTCCATGGATCATGTTCCTGTCACAGGTCCATGGATCATGTTTCTGTCACAGGTCCATGGATCATGTTTCTGTCACAGGTCCATGGATCATGTTCCTGTCACAGGTCCATGGATCATGTTCCTGTCACAGGTCCATGGATCATGTTCCTGTCACAGGTCCATGGATCATGTTCCTGTCACAAGTCCATGGATCATGTTCCTGTCACAGGTCCATGGATCATGTTCCTGTCACAAAAATACCAGTTCCATTTTCTTAATCATTTTTTTTTACGGGCATGACGGCGCTCTGTTGGTAGAGTGGCTGTACCAGCAACTTGGGGGTTCCAGGTTCGATTCCCGCTTTCGCCATCCTAGTCACTGCCGTTGTGTCCTTGGGCAAGACACTTTACCCACCTGCTCCCAGTGCCACCCACACTAGCTTAAATGTAACTTACATATTGGCTTTCACTATGTAAAGTGCTTTGAGTCACTAGAGAAAAACGCTATATAAATATAAATTCACTTCACTTTCCTGCACATGACTAGGGAAGGTTGTTTGGATTGGGTCATATAAGTAATTGCTGTGCTCGAGAGAGACACCCCTGTCCAAAGGTCCGCCTGGCTAATCCCGTTTGCGCTCTAATTCATTTGCAGAACTCAACAAGAACCGGCGGAAGCTCTTCGAGCCCCCCATCAGGTCCTCCTTCCTGGAAGGGGGCGCCAGCGGGCGCCTCTCCCGCCAGTTCCACGCCGACATGGCCAGCGTCAGCGGGAGGTGGTAGGCACACACTCAACCCTCCAGTCGTGGCCCACGCCTCTTTTCGGGCCCGGGACTGGTCCTCGTGGCCATGTTGTGTAAATTCCAAGCCATAGTTGTCCTTGCCGAGGTTCCGTCCTGTCGGAGCCACTAGGAAGCAAGGTGGAACCTCCAAGGTGGAACCTCCAAGGTGGGCGAGGGAAGGATTTGACCCCGTGACGCAGACATGCACTTTAATATTGCTCCACGTTTGCCTGTGAAAGAAACTTTGCTCTCAAGCCAAATAAATGTAAGCACTTAGGAAAGGTCAGCAAGGTCACCATGATGTCATGGACGCCAATGACCAGGGCGCCAAAAAGAGATTGGGAGGTCAGTGTTTGTTGTTTAAGCTCAGCCGCCATCTTGTGTGTGTTTCTCCACCCAATGAGAAGAAAACAAATATTTTGTACTCACTATTTTCTTGTTAAACCACCAAGTTAAGGGAAGGTAATCGCTTTATTTTTTTATACTTATTGTTGTGTGTATTCTTGTCTTTGTGTACCAGCTATTTGACTCAAATTCCCACAATGCACTCTCCGATGAAGGGACTTTTGCAGCACCGAGGGCCAGTTTACTGCAGTTAAGACCAAAATGATCTCGTTGTTCTTCAAATGGGAATTGTGGGGTCTTAAAAAGACACAAGAAGTGGAAAATTATTAGAATTCACCTTGGAAATATTTTATAATTGACTACTTTATTCATAACATTGAAAACAGTAATCAGGAATTGACATTATATATATATGTATAATTGCTGCAAATGACTAGGGAAGGTTGTTTGGATTGGGTCATATAAGTAATTGCTGTGCTCGAGAGACACCCCTGTGTCAATTATGTTCTTGTGTTTCAAGTACATGGGCCATATGTGGCCGTCAAAGAGGCCAGGGGGGTCTGGTACCGTGTAGTTCCTCGAGCATATATATATATATCAATTAAATATCCAATTAATTAATTATTTGAGTTGAATATTGAAAGAATATTATGAAAAAACTATAATAAATAAAAATACAAAATATTTTTTTAGAAAAAGTTCATTTTAATATTTTGATAACACAATTATGCCAATTCCTTTTTCAGTCATACATTTTCTATACTGTTTATCCTCATTAGGGTGTGCACGTTTACAATAATGGTACTGTTGCGTAGCCAGCTCTTTCTCCCAAGAAAGTCAAAGTCTGCTGTCCACTCCCAAGTTCTTTTCATGGCAATAAGCTGATGTTTATATTCAATCAACAGGCAGTAGTTGGTATTTTGTGGTTTATTCTCCAAGCTTAGAGGACAAACGTGAGACCAATCTAGTACCCCAGCGTTCCCCAGCCCGGTCCAGATCGGTCTAGCTCGGTCTCCCCTCCAACCCCCGGAAGTCCCGTGATCTTCCCTCTGTCCCTCGCCCCCACTCCCTTTGTTTAGACGACTCCGAGTTATCTCTACTCTGACACATTCCCATCTAGAAGGCCAACACCTTACTATGAGACTCAAAAGAAGGAAGAATACTAGCTATTCTTTATATGACTATAGGAGTTTAGAAAGAAGTAACACTTAAATATGGATATGATTCTGATCTGCTTCCCACAGTACACAAAATGTCACATGATATTTACAATAATATCCAAATGCCCAAATATAGAATGATAAATGATAGATGAGTCAAAATAAAGTGTTTTCATTAAAATCCAAATATTGCAATATATTAGCATTGTGTTCTGCTCACTTAGCAGCCAGAAGAGAACATAAACAAGTTAAATATCACACTTTAGTTACAAATAATTCATATAACTGAAGGTAAAACAATTAAATAGACAGTATAATAAAACAGCAAATATTTTATAAATTACGTGTCTGTTTTTGCCACTTTTTTGTCATTTCCAAATATAAAATATGTTGGCCCTGCGATGAGCTGGCGACTTGTCCAGGGTGTACCCCGCCTTCCGCCCGAATGTAGCTGAGATAGGCTCCAGCACCCCCCGCAACCCCGAAAGGGATAAGCGATAGGAAATGGATGGATGGAAAATATTTTAAATACAAAATGATTGACATGCCTATATAACAGTAAACAAAAATAAATGATTGAAAATAGCAAATGTGTTTTTCATTTTTATCCTAATATTTTATTATTATTATTATTATTATTATCATTTACCACTTTCTTATGTCATTTCCAGCCGGAAAATAAATTGACTAAAAACTACAAAAATACTTAAGTCAAGGTTTTGTACGAATCATTTTGGGCTTAACTTTACATTTTTCTTCAAAAAACATGTTCAGCATTGAATTTTGATGGGGGGAAAATTGTTCAAATGAGAAATATTTTTGCAGTTTTCTTATCATAAAAACCTGCCTTAGCGTCCTTGAATGAAGAAAAGGTCCTAAAACGCTGGTGACCTTTGCATAATTACGTCCATGTTTTCTTGAAGGATTTCTATCAGTGACTCCAAGTGCAATCAAGACTATTTTTCCTGCTTTACAACTTGACTTTTTTTTGTTTTGCTTTGCTGTTTACCAGCAAACATCACCAGCATCTAAACATCCAAACATCACCAGCATCTAAACATCCAAACATCACCAGCATTTAAACATCCAAACATCACCAGCATCTAAACATCTCCAGCATCTAAACATCACCAGCATTTAAACATTCAAACATCACCAAGATCTAAACATCCAAACATCACCAGCATCTAAACATTAAAACATCACCAAGATCTAAACATCCAAACATCTCCAGCATCTAAACATCACCAGCATTTAAACATTCAAACATCACCAAGATCTAAACATCCAAACATCTCCAGCATCTAAACATCCAAACATCACCAGCATCTAAACATCCAAACATCTCCAGCATCTAAACATCACCAGGATCTAAACATCCAAACATCTCCAGCATTTAAACATCCAAACATCCCCAGGATCTAAACATCCAAACATCACCAGCATCTAAACATCCAAACATCTCCAGCATCTAAACATCACCAGCATTTAAACATCCAAACATCTCCAGCATTTAAACATCCAAACATCCCCAGGATCTAAACATCCAAACATCCCCAGGATCTAAACATCCAAACATCCTCAGGATCTAAACATCCAAACATCCCCAGGATCTACACATCCAAACATCACCAGCATCTAAACATCCAAACATCCCCTGCATCTAAACATCCAAACATCCCCAGGATCTACACATCCAAACATCCCCAGGATATACACATCCAAACATCCCCAGGATCTAAACATCCAAACATCACCAGCATTTAAAGGCCTACTGAAACCCACTACTACCGACCACGCAGTCTGATAGTTTATATATCAATGATGAAATCTTAACATTATAACACATGCCAATACGGCCGGGTTAACTTATAAAGTGACATTTTAAATTTGCCGCTAAACTTCCGGTTCGAAACGCCTCTGAGGATGACGTATGCGCGTGACGTAGCCCGACGAACACGGGTATGCCTTCCACATTGAAGCCGATACGAAAACGCTCTGTTTTCATTTCATAATTCCACAGTATTCTGGACATCTGTGTTCGTGAATCTGTTTCAATCATGTTCATTGCATTATGGAGAAGGAAGCCAAGCAAGCAAAGAAGAAAGTTGTCGGTGCGAAATGGACGTATTTTTCGAACGTAGTCAGCCACAACAGTACACAGCCGGCGCTTCTTTGTTTACATTCCCGAAAGATGCAGTCAAGATGGAAGAACTCGGATAACAGAGACTCTAACCAGGAGGACTTTTGATTTGGATACACAGACGCCTGTAGAGAACTGGGACAACACAGACTCTTACCAGGATTACTTTGATTTGGATGACAAAGACGCAGACGTGCTACTGTGAGTATGCAGCTTTGGCTTTTTTTTGCGTATGTACGTAACTTTTTTAAAATATATAAGCTTTATGAACCTTGGGTTAGGTGAACGGTCTTTTGGGCTGAGTGATTGTGTGTGTTGATCATGTGTTTGAATTGTATTGGCGTGTTCTATGGAGCTAGGAGCTAGCAGAGGAGCTAGGAGCTAGCATAACACGTACCGTACCGTAAGTGCGCGTCACGTACGTAACTTTTTAAAAATATATAAGCTTTATGAACCTTGGGTTAGGTGAACGGTCTTTTGGGCTGAGTGATTGTGTGTGTTGATCGGGTGTTTGAATTGTATTGGCGTGTTCTATGGAGCTAGGAGCTAGCAGAGGAGCTAGGAGCTAGCATAACAAACACGCAGGTGTTATTATGCAGGATTAATTTGTGGCATATTAAATATAAGCCTGGTTGTGTTGTGGCTAATAGAGTATATATATGTCTTGTGTTTATTTACTGTTGTAGTCATTCCCAGCTGAATATCAGGTACCGTGAGTATGCAGCCTTGGCTGCTAAACATTCGATAACTTGACCGTATGTGCGCGTCACGTACGTAACTTTTTAAAAATATATAAGCTTTATGAACCTTGGGTTAGGTAAACGGTCTTTTGGGCTGAGTGATTGTGTGTGTTGATCAGGTGTTTGAATTGTATTGGCGTGTTCTATGGAGCTAGGAGCTAGCAGAGGAGCTAGGAGCTAGCATAACAAACACGCAGGTGTTTTTATGCAGGATTAATTTGTGGCATATTAAATATAAGCCTGGTTGTGTTGTGGCTAATAGAGTATATATATGTCTTGTGTTTATTTACTGTTGTAGTCATTCCCAGCTGAATATCAGGTCACCCCCGGCTCTCACAGCATCTTCCCTATCTGAATAGCTTCAACTCCCCACTAGTCCTTCACTTGCACTTTACTCATCCACAAATCTTTCATCCTCGCTCAAATTAATGGGGAAATTGTCGCTTTCTCGGTCCGAATCTCTCTCACTTCATGCGGCCATCATTGTAAACAATAGGGAACTTTGCGTATATGTTCAACTGACTACGTCACGCTACTTCCGGTAGGTGCAAGCCTTTTTTTTATCAGATACCAAAAGTTGCAATCTTTATCGTCGTTGTTCTATACTAAATCCTTTCAGCAAAAATATGGCAATATCGCGAAATGATCAAGTATGACACATAGAATAGATCTGCTATCCCCGTTTAAATAAAAAAAATTCATTTCAGTAGGCCTTTAAACATCCAAACATCCCCAAGATCTAAACATCCAAACATCCCCAAGATCTACACATCCAAACATCACCAGTATCTAAACATCCAAACATCCCCAGCATCTAAACATCCAAACATCCCCAGGATCCAAACATCCCCAGGATCTACACATCCAAACATCCCCAGGATCTAAACATCCAAACATCCCCAGGATCTAAACATCCAAACATCCCCAGGATCTAAACATCCAAACATCCCCAGGATCTACACATCCAAACATCCCCAGCATCTAAACATCCAAACATCCCCAGGATCTAAACATCCAAACATCCCCAGCATCTAAACATCCAAACATCCCCAGGATCTAAACATCCAAACATCCCCAGGATCTACACATCCAAACATCCCCAGGATCTAAACATCCAAACATCACCAGGATCTAAACATCCAAACATCCCCAGCATCTAAACATCCAAACATCCCCAGCATCTAAACATCCAAACATCCCCAGGATCTAAACATCCACACATCCCCAGCATCTAAACATCCAAACATCCCCAGGATCTAAACATCCAAACATCCCCAGCATCTAAACATCCAAACATCCCCAGGATCTAAACATCCAAACATCCCCAGCATCTAAACATCCAAACATCCCCAGGATCTAAACATCCAAACATCCCCAGGATCTAAACATCCAAACATCACCAGGATCTAAACATCCAAACATCCCCAGCAGGAAGTCCATCCGTGCCTTGCTTTCATTTCTATGATTCCATTCATTCTTTTAGGGGTTTTTTCACCACTTTGATTTGATTTGAGCCATGGTGACGTGTAGTAACAATAAGATGCTTGTTGATGGATCATGTCATGTTGATGGATCATGTCATGTTGATGGATCATGTCATGTCACGGAGAGTAAGATTGTTCACACGCTACGTCGTCACTCCTGTTTGTTGTCTTTTTGCTTTCCACGGATGACGAAGGGACCGTCAGAAAGTTTACACACCAGCATCTCTTGTGGTTTGTGTCAAAAAACCACTAAGGACCTACGGAACATTTATGCAACTTTTTGTATTAGGAAGCTTGAATTGTGTGCATAATTAGCACTTCATGTTATTGCAGATGTTTTCTAGAACAAACTCCTCTGAGAAGCCTTCAATCAGGCAAAAACGTTTTGATATTAAGAAGGTAATAATCCAAACATCCCCAGCATCTAAACATCCAAACATCCCCAGGATCTAAACATCCAAACATCCCCAGGATCTACACATCCAAACATCCCCAGGATCTAAACATCCAAACATCACCAGGATCTAAACATCCAAACATCCCCAGCATCTAAACATCCAAACATCCCCAGCATCTAAACATCCAAACATCCCCAGGATCTAAACATCCACACATCCCCAGCATCTAAACATCCAAACATCCCCAGGATCTAAACATCCAAACATCCCCAGCATCTAAACATCCAAACATCCCCAGGATCTAAACATCCAAACATCCCCAGCATCTAAACATCCAAACATCCCCAGGATCTAAACATCCAAACATCCCCAGGATCTAAACATCCAAACATCACCAGGATCTAAACATCCAAACATCCCCAGCAGGAAGTCCATCCGTGCCTTGCTTTCATTTCTATGATTCCATTCATTCTTTTAGGGGTTTTTTCACCACTTTGATTTGATTTGAGCCATGGTGACGTGTAGTAACAATAAGATGCTTGTTGATGGATCATGTCATGTTGATGGATCATGTCATGTTGATGGATCATGTCATGTCACGGAGAGTAAGATTGTTCACACGCTACGTCGTCACTCCTGTTTGTTGTCTTTTTGCTTTCCACGGATGACGAAGGGACCGTCAGAAAGTTTACACACCAGCATCTCTTGTGGTTTGTGTCAAAAAACCACTAAGGACCTACGGAACATTTATGCAACTTTTTGTATTAGGAAGCTTGAATTGTGTGCATAATTAGCACTTCATGTTATTGCAGATGTTTTCTAGAACAAACTCCTCTGAGAAGCCTTCAATCAGGCAAAAACGTTTTGATATTAAGAAGGTAATAAATATATACAAAATCATCCTTTGGTTGTTTTGTCTGTCAAATATTCCATCTGCTGCACCCTTATCTTAAATATTCCCCTCGCTACGTCTCTTCTTCCAGAACATTCCTATAGCAGATAAGATTCTGCACTGTGTCTTTCACCTGGAATTAAGCCAGTGAAGTCATTTTTAAACGCTGATTCAGCTGAAAAAGAGCTGGCACAGGCCTCTTATCTGCCTCATGTTTCATATCTGAGCATTGACTGGGACAACATATAGTACAGTACAGTACAGTACAGTGTGTGTGCTGACTGCAGCCACCAGGGGGCAGTGTTGCTTTAAAACCAGCATTGCTCTCCATAAACCCAGTATTATTATCCATGAACCCAGTATTGTTCTCCATAAACCCAGTATTGTTCTCCATAAGCCTAGTATAGTTCTCTATAAACCCAGTATTGTTCTCCATAAACCTAGTATAGTTCTCCATAAACCCAGTATTGTTCTTTATAAACCAGTATTGTTCTCCATAAACCCAGTATTGTTCTCCATAAACCCAGTATTGCTCTCCATAAACCCAGTATTGTTCTTTATAAACCCAGTATAGTTCTCCATAAACCCAGTATTGTTCTTTATAAACCCAGTATTGCTCTCCATAAACCCAGTATTGTTTTCCATAAACCCAGTATAGTTCTCCATAAACCCAGTATAGTTCTCCATAAACCCAGTATTGTTCTCCATAAACCCAGTATTGTTTTCCATAAACCCAGTATTGCTCTCCATAAACCCAGTATAGTTCTCCATAAACCCAGTATAGTTCTCCATAAACCCAGTATTGCTCTCCATAAACCCAGTATTGCTCTCCATAAACCCAGTATTGTTCTCCATAAACCCAGTATTGTTCTCCATAAGCCTAGTATAGTTCTCCATAAACCCAGTATTGTTCTCCATAAACCTAGTATAGTTCTCCATAAACCCAGTATTGTTCTTTATAAACCCAGTATTGCTCTCCGTAAACCCAGTATTGTTTTCCATAAACCCAGTATAGTTCTCCATAAACCTAGTATAGTTCTCCATAAACCCAGTATTGCTCTCCATAAACCCAGTATTGCTCTCTATAAACCCAGTATTGCTCTCCATAAACCCAGTATTGCTCTCCATAAACCCAGTATTGCTCTCTATAAACCCAGTATTGTTTTCCATAAACCCAGTATAGTTCTCCATAAACCCAGTATAGTTCTCCATAAACCCAGTATTGTTTTCCATAAACCCAGTATTGCTCTCCATAAACCCAGAATTGCTCTCCATAAACCCAGTATTGTTTTCCATAAACCCAGTATAGTTCTCCATAAACCCAGTATAGTTCTCCATAAACCCAGTATTGTTCTCCATAAACCCAGTATTGTTCTCCATAAGCCTAGTATAGTTCTCCATAAACCCAGTATTGTTCTCCATAAACCTAGTATAGTTCTCCATAAACCCAGTATTGTTCTTTATAAACCCAGTATTGCTCTCCATAAACCCAGTATTGTTTTCCATAAACCCAGTATAGTTCTCCATAAACCTAGTATAGTTCTCCATAAACCCAGTATTGCTCTCCATAAACCCAGTATTGCTCTCCATAAACCCAGTATTGCTCTCTATAAACCCAGTATTGTTTTCCATAAACCCAGTATAGTTCTCCATAAACCCAGTATAGTTCTCCATAAACCCAGTATAGTTCTCCATAAACCCAGTATTGTTTTCCATAAACCCAGTATTGCTCTCCATAAACCCAGAATTGCTCTCCATAAACCCAGTATTGTTTTCCATAAACCCAGTATAGTTCTCCATAAACCCAGTATAGTTCTCCATAAACCCAGTATTGCTCTCCATAAACCCAGTATTGCTCTCCATAAACCCAGTATTGTTCTCCACATACGAGCCAACGTAACAGGCCTAGAAATATAATGAGACAACTAAGAAGATAATGCAACTTAATTAAGCAATAATGAAAATAATTACAAGAGTTTAATTTAAAGAAATAAAACAAAAAAACAAATATTCAGCATATAATTTATTTTCCTTTTTGATTAGCCATTGAACTTTGTTTTTTGGGGGAGTTTTTTGGTTGTGTTGTTTTGAAGGGAGGGGAATTATTTTATTTGTTTTCTTTTTTTTATTACATTTCAAAAAAAATGTTTATGTGTAATGTACTCTTTTTTTTTATAATGTATTTTTCAAATATGTTTCCATGTTTTTATGGCATGAAATAGTTGTGCATATGGCGCGTGGTGAGGAGGGTGGCACTCTAACAGGTGGCACCACTGAAGCGTGTTCATCAGCAGCAGTGTGTGACTCATTTGCATACACACACACACACACACACACACTATCCTCTGCCTGTGTGTTTGTTGTGTAAGCGCACTATGTAAACAGTGGTTACTGTGTGTCAAATGGAGGAGGAAAACAACAATTAGTGTGCCAATGTTCCACATCATGCCTTTTTTTTTAACACTATTTCCAAGTGGTGTCCCATTTCTGCCGTCCATCACGCCGCTGGCAAGTATGAGGCACTCATTGCTGGTGGGCCGCATGAAGACTCTGTGCATGGGGGATGTGAGTGGTAAATTGCAGAGAAGATAACTACCTTGCTGTCTGTGTCAAATGTCTGCAGGCAAGCTTCCCACTCCAAGTGCAGCCATCTTGTTGGCAGCTGGCCTCTGCAGGAGAAGTGTGAAGGAGAAGGAGAGGGTGGACAATATGTCTGGCCTGACACGTGAGATTGCTGTATCTCTTCTGATGATTGCATTTACAACGATGCATTGCATTTTTTTCTACCTTTTAAGTTCCTTGGTGAGAAGCAAGGATGGATGATCCACTCGCACGCTCCATTAAGTCCCCTCAGACTTCAGCGAGGCACACTTGACTGTTTGTCTTTTCCTTCGAAGTCGTGCACACGACTGCAGCTTCCTCCTGCATCCTTGCACTGCCTCCATCTCCATCGGTTGCATCTTCACAGCAAAGGTGAGCATCACCACACACAGGTCATACAATTGTACAACATTTTGCACCACAAAACTCAACTTCACCACCCGACAGTTGATAGTAATAGTAATACTGCATTATTATTATTTTTATCATAACATGTCTTTTTCATAAGCAGGCACAGTGTGATTGACTTTAATTTGTACATCAAATGTATCGAAACTGGCCAATGAGCATACACAATTGTGTTTGTACTACAAGTCCCAGAATGCATTGCAGTCCGCTGGTGTGGAGTCGGTTGAGTTCGACGCAATACGTTTTCTTTCATCCGGTCCATTTGCGGTTTTTCCTTTTGTTTTTTTTGTTTGTTTGTTTTTTTACCTTTTTTTACTGGAGGTGATAAACATAACTTACTCCTCATCGGCCTGGGTTTTAACTTGTTCAGCGCGCGGTGTCACTGCCACCATTTCCCGGGATGCACTGCGTTAGGTCACGTGGGCGCGGGACCAAGCTTGTTGACGGCTAAGTCACTCGTGTGGAACAGCGCTCTTTTGAATCACTTCAAGTGGCGCTTTTGTGACTAAAATCATTGTTGTATTTTTTTCCAATTCAAATCTATAGTAACTGTTTATTTGTTCTCTAAATTCCGTCGCTAGTGGCTATTAGCTTGCATGGCTAATACCGTAAGTCCCTGATCGCTCGGCTACGGCAGCTTTTGAGGGTCAAAACACGGATAATCGTTAAGGTAAACATGTGTAACCAACGCTGCCACCAATGTAACCGAGGGTTTAATTATGTCGCCTATACTGTATAAAACTACAAAATAACGAACACGGAGGCTCCAGTTTTACACGAGGACCACTTGATATCGTTTTTTTTTTTCAAAACTACGCTCCACCACAACGTGTCACCACTTCCGCTCTTAGCGCCTTCAAAATAAGAGTTTTGATTGATTGATTGATTGATTGATTGAAACATTTATTAGTAGATTGCACAGTACAGTACATATTCCATACAATTGACCACTAAATGGTAACACCCGAATAAGTTTTTCAACTTGTTTAAGTTGGGGTCCACATTAATCAATTCATGGTACAAATATATACTATTATCATAATACAGTCATCACACAAGTTAATCAACAGAGTATATACATTGAATTATTTACAATCCGGGGGTTGGGATGAGGAGGGTTTGGTTGATAACAGCACTTCAGTCATCAACAATTGCATCATCAGAGAAATGGACGTTGAAACAGTGTAGGTCTGACTTGGTAGGATATGTACAGCCAGCAGAGAACATAGTGAGTTCAGAAAGCATAAGAACAAGTATATACATTTGATTATTTACATTTGGTTATTTACAATCCAGGGAGGTGGGATGTGGAAGGGGGAGGATGTTAGTCAAGGGTTGTAGTTGCCTGGAGGTGTTGTTTTAGTGCGGTTTTGAAGGAGGATAGAGATGCCCTTTCTTTTACACCTGTTGGGAGTGCATTCCACATTGATGTGGCATAGAAGGAGAATGAGTTAAGACCTTTGTTAGATCGGAATCTGGGTTTAACGTGGTTAGTGGAGCTCCCCCTGGTGTTGTGGTTATGGCGGTCATTTACGTTAAGGAAGTAGTTTGACATGTACTTCGGTATCAGGGAGGTGTAGCGGATTTTATAGACTAGGCTCAGTGCAAGTTGTTTTACTCTCTGTCCTAAACCCTGAGCCAGCCCACTTTGGGGAAGTGGGTTGGAGTGAGGTGTGATCTGGGGTGGAGGTCTAAAAGTAACCTGACTAGCTTGTTCTGGGATGTTTGGAGTCTAGATTTGAGTGTTTTGGAGGTGCTAGGGTACCAGGAGGTGGAGCTCAAGGCATATACTGTACAACAGCTTATAACTGGAAGTTAACATCACAAAGAGGCAAGTCCATAAAAATAGACTGACCATACGTCCTCTTTTCACCGGACATGTCCTCTTTTGCGGAGCTGTCCGGGCGGAGTTTCTTTAATGCCTCAAATGTCCGGCATTTTGAGTTAGGGTTCCGTGTATTTTCAATGTACGTTCAGGGTTAAGAAGGGGTTAAAAACAAAACCAATTGTGCACAAGCAGCAGCATTGGTGAGGGAGGGGCAGAGACAGAGAGAGCGAGAGAGCAGTACATATTCTGTACAATTGACCACTAAATGGTAACACCCCAATAAGTTTTTGAACTTGTTTAAGTCGGGGTCCACGTTAATCAATTTCTTTCAAACTGTCATTGCTCAAAATATAATATTGAATCAAAATCAATGTTATTATGAATTATTGACCTATCCAAGGTTCCCATTACTTCACATCAAACATTACACTAAGAAAAATATTTTTGGTGGAAGATTTTGCATATTTTGTGTGTTTGCCATTAGAAACATACCTTTGTTTGACAAAAAAGGGCGGAAAACAAACCAACAAAAAAACAACATAAAAAAAACTAAAACATTTTGAAATGAGGGATAGATGTGAAGTTGATGTAGACTCCAGGGATTTAAGTGTTAAATATAAAATGTATGTATGTCCTGGCACACCATTGTCATCATTTCATGACCGAAGCAAAATACTTTTTACACTTTTATACTGAAATAAATACACCCAAAAACGTATTAAATAAAAACATAGAAAAAACTACCAGCAGCGGTAAAGTTTAGATCCATGAAGGAAAGAAGAAAGTGAATGAATGTTTATAACTGAATATATTTTTACATATGTTTCCAATTTTTTTTAAATTTTTTTTTAAAATGAATTAAGTAACGTTTATGACAACCTTTTTCCAAAACACAATATAGAATGTGAGATACAACAGGATAATGCAAACGTTTATCTTTTTTTTTCAAAACGCTTACAAAAAAGTGGGACCCCAAAAATTTACTGTGGGACCCCATTTTGAACATTCCTATTGCCAAAACTGCTGTCAACAGAGGAGAAAAAATGCTTTATTAAAATAAATATATTATTTATAAAGCAAGTTCGAGTATCATTGGCAAATTTTCACCTAGTCCCGGCCTTGGCACACATATATGTGTCCTCTTTTTGGGGTTTCACAATATGGTCAGCCTAATAAAAATAGCTTACACATGTAATTAAATATAAAGAAAACATCGAATTTTCCTATAAAAGTAAATGGCAACATACAATGTTATTATCTTGAGGGTGTCTAGTTTCCAGTGTCTTTAAAGTGAAACAAAAACAGCTGCCATTCCAATGAAGGCAGATGACCATCAGCTGGCAGATGATGGAGGTTGTGTTTACTTTCGCCAGTGCATCTCCTCCCATTTTTCCTGCACTGAAGAACTGATCCTAAGTCATGATGACTGAGGCTGGAGGGGAGAAGGTAGACTGGTGATGGATGGAGGTAGGAACCTGCATCTTCCTCCTCCTCCTCTTCCGTGCAAGGGCCGCAAAGAGAAATGTAGGAAACAGGGCGTGCATAACAATGGACTAGTTGTCTTATCATTTGCCCAGACACTTTGCTGCCCTTTTATGACGTTTATGAAAGCGAAATGAAAAGAAAAGTCATTTAGATGGATGCCGTGTGCTAATCTGTGGCGATCAGGCCTAAAGCTCTTTTAGAAATGAAGGTATTTAAACCCAGCAGGAGGCCGCTGGTAAGTCTGCTCACAAGCTGGGTCTTATTACGGACAGCAATTAGAGCTTAAAGTGCACCGAATAACTCTTGTTTCTTGTGCATCATGTTGCATCTCAACAGGAGCGTGCATGACCTTCAGGAAGGGATTCAGGAGCCCAGTTTTGCCCTCCTGGAATCTTCCAGAGCAGAGTTGAGGCCTCAGAGAGATGTTTCCTTACTGTATGAATGCAGCGGTGATTATGAGCTTAGTAGGAGTTCTACATTCTGCTGTAAGCCATAATCCTGCACCGTGCATGAAAATGCTGCGTGTTTTCACTCCGAGTCCGAATGTAGGTCACGCAGTCAAGCCTTCTGGAAGCACTTCTTTAGGAGTTTCGTTTTTGAACAACTTTTGCTGCTGCTTGTTTGTCTTTGCGCTGAGAAGGAACTCAATGCCACGATAACAAAGCCAGCTAACAATAAGTCTGGATTACAATCATTAAGTGATTTAAACTGCTTCTCAGACAATCACATGAGGGTGTTGACGCATCCTAAGCGTATTTGGAGACTTGTCATTGACTTTGAATGATTTGGAGAAGCAAAGTACAGAGTGGGTTGAAATGTAGCTAATCAGTGCTATCGTAGCCGCATGGTAAAAGAGCACTTAGTTGGTGGCTTTGATGGTCATTTATTGTTTTGTTTGTCTCTATGTTGGTTCATTTCCTTAGTTTTCTTGCTCAGTGAGTTAGCTAGTTTGTTGGTTGGCATCTTTTTCAGTCAATGGGATTGTTGGTTTGTTCATTGCTTTATTTGTTAGCTGGTTTGTCATCGGTTAGCATGATGGCCGCCCTGGCAAGTATATTTTTTGGCGAGCTGGTTGATTTATTTCTTAGCTAGTTTGTTGGTTGGTTGGTTGGTTGACTTTTTAGTTGTTACTGTTCAGTTTGTTCATTGGTTTCTGTGTTGCTTTAATGGTTGGTATGTTGGCCTGTTTGTCTTTTGCCTTGCTAGTTCTTTGATGTATTTGCTAGTTGGTTGTTCTGTCATTTTATCAGTTTGTTAGTTTGTTTGTTAGTATGTTTGAGTTATTTGCTAGTTAGATGGTTGGTTCTTTGTCCGGTTGTTGGTTGGTTGCTTTCTTTGTTTTTTGGTTGGTTTATTTGTTAATTGATTGGTTTCCTAATTAGCTGTTTGCATGGTCAGGGAATTATTTTATGGAATATTGGTTGGTTTATTTGTCAGCTTGTTGGTTAGTTCATTGCTTTCTTTGTTAGTTCGTTTCTTCATCAGTTAGAATGTTGGCCAGTTCATCTATTGGTCAGCTAGTCCTTTGATCTCTGTGCTAGTTAGTTGTTGACTTCTTTGTCAGGTAGTTAGTTGGTTTGTTCATTGGTTAGTTTCCTTGTTAGTTTGCGTGGTCAATGAAGTAGTTTGTTTGGTTTCTTTGTCAATGTGTTGGTTTCTTCATCAGTTAGTTAGTACGTTGGCTGGTTTATCTCTTAGTTAGCTTAGCTAGTTAATTGATTTATTTGCTAGTTGGTTGGCTTCTTCTTATTAAGTAGTTGGTTTGTTGGTTGCTTTCATTATTTAAATGGATGATTGTTTTTTGTTTGTGGGTTGGTTAGTTTCTTTGTTTTCGTGGTCAGTGAATTATTTGGTTTCTTTGTAAATGTGTTGGTTGGCTGGTTGATTTGTGGGCGGATTTCTTTTATTTGGTTTCTTAATCAGTTAATGGGTTGTTTGTTGAGCAGGATTACACAACGTTCTTGTGCCTATGAATTGCTGTATTTGCTGTCTCTCCTCAGGGAATACAATACAATAGGCGCCTCCCTACTCCCCGAAAAACTCTGATCTAAATATTCTGAGCATATTTTGTAGAATTTTCTGCACACTGCTAATTGTTTACACCGTAGCGGATAAAAAAATATTTGATCTAGACTGTCTTAGGCCACCTCACGATTCAATTAAAGATTGATTATTTATGCATCGTTAATTTATGTATATTTTACTTTTTTTTTATTTCACTAAATAAGCATTTATTGCTTGCAACTTTGAAAAAAAAGTGCATTTGAAATAACAAATTCCCATCACATTTACTAGATTCATGGAAATGTGTGCAAAACTGTAACATAATTGTCAAATAATAAAGGAGCTGGTCAGATCTCTCAGTGAGAGGCTCGCTGCAGTCAGACAAATTTTAGAACTGTCTGCATGACTTTATTTACAATAAATGTATCAATTATTGACGTTTAATAATTGATTTTATAATCGTCCATGTCCTAATTGCGATGCATCTAAACATTTATTATTACAGACTCTATTGTTAACCAAACAGAAACTAGCTCAAGAGGTTGTTGTTTAAATTAGCAGCACTTTTCCCCGAAGTCTTCCAGCGCCTTCCTCCAAAAGCCCTGATCTCTGAGTTATATGCTGACTCCACCCGTCTCATCCCCGCCTCTCCGTCATATTAAACGGCGTGACTCAGGAGTCCCGTGGGGGTCGCCACAGAATCCGTCGTCCAGCTGAACGCATAAACACCCCCGTGGGCTCTCCTCGGGGTGCTTTGAGTAACCGAGAGGCAGACAAAACAAATAGGAAGTGACACTCAGTGCTGAGGGAGAGCCAAACATGAAAATGAGTCCCGACTTCAGCGCGACCAAATGATGTCAGAGCCTGCAGCGCCTTCCATTTATCATACGCTTAACCTATAAGAGACCCCCTTTTTTCCTGTGAGGCTTTAATAGACACACACAAGTCAGTGAATATACGCCCTGACCATTGTAGTCTGTGCCTGGCTCCTATGCTAATTTGACTAAGCACGGGCTAATCAAGCATCAATCAGGCGGGAAAAGGGGCAGATGTGCATCCATTTAATGAAGGAGGTCCCTTCCCTCCCCAGCATCATTAGTCCACTTGCACCTGAGCTCCATCCATCAATCCTTCCTGGATGTGGTTCACTCTGCTCTGGCTTTGACGCAGCCCCCAACCGGAGGAGGAGAACCCGGGATAATCTCCTTATGTAAGCGGCCATTCAATTCATGGGGCGTCTCGGCGCTAATCCACTGAACGATTCATGCATTCGGAACTCCGCGCGCAATCAAGAAGCAGCAAATAGAAGATAATAATTGTTCAACTAGAAAAATGTCAATCGATCTAGTATTTCAGACCGACTTTGTGGCTTTTGGGCTTTGCCTTTTATACTTTAACTTTGCAGACTAAGGAAACTCTAGCAGTGCTAACAGCTAGCATGCTAGCAACCTGAGTGGATACCCCCTGATAACATGGCTGCATGCTTCTGTAAGTTGACCTTCCCACAAAGATCCTTTATATGGTAGGGTTATGTAACACACCAAATGTGAACAAATACAAGCATACGAAATTCCTGCGAAAACACACATTTAGAAACATTATTTTTCGTGTCAAAATATCACTTTGCGTTTTAAAAAAATATCAAATAATCAAAAATATGATCCAAACAAAGTTTGTTTAAAGGGGAACTGCAACTTGTTGGAATTGTGCCTATCGTTCACAATTATGAGAGACAAGAAAACATGTCTTTTTTTTGGATTTTAAAGATGATAAACGCTTGAAAGATACGGCTAACGTGAGTCACTGTTGTTTGATTGATTGATTGATTGAGACTTTTATTAGTAGGTTGCACAGTGAAGTACATATTCCGTACAATTGACCACTAAATGGTAACACCCCAATAAGTTTTTCAACTTGTTTAAGTCGAGGTCCACTTAAATTGATTCATGATACAGATATATACTATCATATATACTATCATCATAATACAGTCATCACACAAGATAATCACATTGAATTATTTACATTATTTACAATCAGGGGTGTGGAGGGGGGGGGGTGGCTAAGATATGGACAGCAAGTAGTGGACATAGAGAGAGAGAGAGAGAGAGAGATCAGAAGGCGTAGGAAAAAGTATCTGCATTTGATTGTTTACATTTGATTATTATTATTAGCCTTCAAAGTCTCTAAAACAACTTCAAAACCCTTCAACAACGTTGTATATACACACTGCAAGTGTATATATATATATATATATATATATATATATATATATATATACACACTGCAAGTATATATATAATGTAGTAACTTTTGGGTTTAAGCCGGGTGAGAGCACCTCTTAGGGCTAGCCTGGTACCATACCATATGTGTCCCTGAATTGTCGGTCTTATGGTGCATGTGTAGACAGAATGTTCCAACATGTAAATGGTGAGTATGAGGAGTAAATGGTGCTGTGCAATTGTTGCTTTGCAGCATCCGAGCAGGCCCATAAGTAATATATCTGCACTGATGCAATGGTGTGACGTAGAGAGAGAGAGAGAGAGCGAGAGGGAGGCTTCACACTGGTCTTTCTTCTTCCTCCTCCAGCGTGGACACACACCCACCGTGCAGCCCTCCCCTCCTCCTCCTCCTCCTCCTCCTCCTCCCGTGGACCAGCTCTGCTCGGCCATTGACAGCGTCGCCGCATTTCCGACACTCTCAGCCAGCGATGGAGGTGCCAGGCTTAGCGCGCAACAGCATCAGCAGCCCGCTGAGCCCCTGCGAGGGCATGATCAAGGACCTGAGCCTGGATTCCATACAGCTGTGTGAGAGAGAAGGTAAGATGAGTCCTTTATTCTCTGCTATTCATCGCTCATCAACGGGATCAAAGAGTCTGTTTTTGCAAGCATTATTGTGCCTTTTTGAGAGGGAAGGGGGTGCATGTGCGTGTGTGGAATAGCAAACACTTCTCTGGTGTGACATATTGCACGCAGAAATGTTCTTATCTCACGCCACAGGCACGGCCACCCCGCCTTTTAACCGACGCTTTGTGTCACAGCCGCACCGCCGGTCTTAATGAAGTCATGCAGTGAAAGTTTGCAGTCAAATGGAGAGTTTTTACAAGGTGCCAACACGCCGACTGGTGTGATGGTGCAGAAAAAAGCAAGTCATCATCATGACCGGGAGAGGCTCCAACATGGCTGCACACACATGTGAGCGCACAGCCTCCGCAATGAAAAGATTCCTGATCAATGAATGTGATGAGGATTTATTGCAGGGCTTTTGGGAGGTTTGCACGGTGCACTCCGTGGCTGCACTTGAACACGTCCTCTTAGTGCTTTGCTGGCTTGACTCTAGAGCTGTCATTCTCATAAAGGCCTCTCTCAGAACCTGGACCCCGCTGCCAGGGTGTGTGCTCAACATTTGTAGGCACTTCCTGTGGTTGGAACTAAACGGTGCCCGTGTGTCCTTGAGACGCCCACATGGTGTTTGTTTATGGAGCAACACCACACCTGCACACGCTACGCAGTCGGCAAAGAGACCGTTGGCGAGTGCAGGAGTTCACATGGCTGACTCCACCGCCGGTTCCCACTCAGCGCTCCATTCATGTTCCCAATGGCACACAAGCTAGCGCAGTGTTTTTCAACCACTGTGCCGCGGCCGCGAGATACAGTCTGGTGTGCCGTGGGAGATGATCTCATTTCACCTGTTTGGGTTAAAAATGTTTTTTGCAAAGCCGTAATTATAGTCTGCAAATGATGTGTTGTTGTTGAGTGTCGGTGCTGTCTAGAGCTCGGCACAGTAACCGTGTAATACTCTTCCATATCAGTAGGTGGCAGCAGGTAGCTAATTGCTTTGTAGATGTGGGAAACAGCGGGAGGCAGTGTGCAGGTAAAAAGGTGTCTAATGCTTAAACCAAAAATAAACAAAAGGTGAGTGCCCCTAAGAAAAGGCATTGAAGCTTAGGGAAGGCTCTGCAGATCGAAACTAAAACTGAACTGGCTACAAATCTAAAAAAACAGAATGCTGGACGACAGCAAAGACTTACTGTGGAGCAAAGACGGCGTCCACAAAGTACATCCGAACATGACATGACAATCAACAATGTCCCCACAAAGAAGGATAAAAACAACTGAAATATTCTTGATGGCTAAAACAAAGTAGATGCGGGAAATATCGCTCAAAGGAAGACATGAAACTGCTACAGGAAAATACCAACAAAAGAGAAAAAGCCACCAAAATAGGAGCGCAAGACAGGAAGTAAAACACTACACACAGGAAAACAGCAAAAAAGTCCAAATAAGTCATGGTGTGATGGGACAGGTGGTGACAGTACACCTACTTTGAGACAAGAGCTATAGTGATGCATGCTTGCTTATGCTTTAAAGTCATATCCAACAATTGCGACAACGACTTTTTACTGT
Organism: Entelurus aequoreus; assembly: GCF_033978785.1. Lineage (NCBI taxonomy): Eukaryota > Metazoa > Chordata > Actinopteri > Syngnathiformes > Syngnathidae > Entelurus > Entelurus aequoreus. The sequence continues at coordinate 62,805,556 of NC_084739.1, forward strand.
CAACTGAGTTTCGTTTTTGAATGATTTCTGCTGGTGGTGTGCCTCCTCCGCATTTTGTCAACGCAAAAAATGTGCCTTGGCTCAAAAAAAGGTTGAAAAACACTGACCTAGCGTGTCGTCACCCCCTCCATCCAAAGGTGTGCTCAAAGTTGCTGTAAATGCCTAGAGGGCGCTCTCTCCTTGGATGATTGAGACCCGTCAAACCTTCAGGATACGCGGCGGAAAAGAGCAGCGCCACGGTGCACGTGCGTGTTTGGATCGATCGCCTCTTGAAACTCTGCATTGCTTTCCTTCTTTTAGTCCTCTCCTATGCCAATATCTCTCCTGGAGGTGGGCAGCAAAAGTGCAAGCTAACGCACTGTACCTAGAGATGTCTGACAACACGTTCCCAGCCCCTTCCTGCTCCGTCACCGTCATTCTCACTGTCTACTGGGGTTCGTAAGATATACTGCTACTAATTAAGTACTGTGGCACTAATGAATCATAAACGGTACTATACTGCGACTGAAAAATACCGGTTCCCTTTTTGTTCTGTTAGGCTGTCGTCACACTGATTTTGCGAGCAGAGGAGCATGTTTGACAGCGCACACACACAGAGTACTTACAAGCAGACACAGTGTGTAGACAGAAAAGGGAGAATGGACGCATTTTAGGTGTAAAAAGTAAAGATAAAGGTGAAGTTATAACACTGAAACACCCCCAGGAAGAGGCGCTTTAAGACATGGCTAGCTAGCTAGCTAGCAGTGAACGTCCATCCGCAGTGTTTTAGCTACTTCTAAATCACTAATCCTTGTCTCCATGGCGACTAATAGAGACAAATGGAGGACGAGGAATAGCTAAACATGCTTCACTACACACCGTAGGAGGATACAATAGCTCACTGCTAACAGCAAGCTAGCATTGCTAAATGTACAAACAAACGCCATGGGTGGATCTACACCTGACATCCACTGTAATGATACCAAGTACAAGAGCGTATCTAGTCGATACTACTATGATTACATCTATATTTTTTATCATCACACAATCTTTTTTCCTTTTTTTTAAATGTATATTATGTTTATAAAGTCAGTAAATACGTCCCTGGACACATGAGGACTTTGAATATGACCAATATACGATCCTGTAACTACTTGGTATCGGACCCATACCTAAATGTGTGGTATCATCCAAAACTAATGTCAAGTATCAAAGAAGAGAAGAATTAGGGATTATTACATTTTAACAGAAGTGTAGATAGAACATGTTAAAACAGAAAATAAGCAGATATTAACAGTAAATGAACAAGTAGATTAATAATTCATTTTTTACAGTTTGTCCCTTTTTAATGTTGACAAAATACTATAATGATAATTGACACAAAATGTTACTGCATATGACAGCAGACTAATTAGGAGTCTGTTTGTTTACTTACTACTAAAAGACAAGTTGTCTAGTATGTTCAACATTTTATTGAAGGACTAAATTACAATAATAAACATATGTTTCATGTACACTAACATTTGTTGTTAAAATAAAGACAATAATGACATTTTTGTGGTGCCCTTTATTTAGAAAAGTATAATTTTGGTACCAGGACCACCCTACTGTCTACCGTAGTGCTGGTCTGGTATAGCAGATCTGGCTTAAACCTCTGGTCAATGTTGTCTCTGCAAGTTTTGTAAATGTGTTTCATGTTAATTGAGCTATGTTTCACTCAATAGATACATTGCTGAACAATTTCTCTACTATACATTTGAACAAAACATGCATAAAAGTTGTAATTATAAATATGATAAAAATGTTTCAAATAAATAAAAGTGTGAAAAAAAAGTTTAATGTCAAATTCTGCTTATGGCCCAATTTTAGCCAGATTGTAAGTAGGAATGTAACAGAATAACAATTTCTTATCACAGTTATCGTGACCAAAATGATCACACTATTGAATGTACTCAAAAAGTACTTTTACAAAAATTCCTTAAACACACACTGAAATCTTTTGACTTTTGAGTATTTTTTTAATGACTAAAATAGACACTGTTATAAGAGCCACTGTTTTGCATGTTTTGTTTTTCTTATGCCTCACTGATAGTATTTTAGTCTTGTTTTAATGGCTAAACTTTTATATATTGGTTTGTACTGTAGCACTTTAAGATGTACTTAATTAAGCATGCATAACAAATCAAATCTAGTATTATTTATGATTTCTGCCGGGCGTTGTGGCGCCCTACTCTGTCCAGCGGTCCTTGAACGCACCGTGAGAACACCTGGGTCTCGTATTCCTTGAGTATGGAACGATGACTGTTGAAGAGAAGCCAGCCTGTAGGTTCAAAGTGCACAAGTAAATATCTTATTTACTCAGACACTAATGTGTTTTTATCACTTTAGATAAGGGTGTGTTGTTTCTTAATGGGGACAGACGTTGATGTCTCTTGTTTTCATGTTCGCGAGCGAGCTGGCGGCAGTCAGTCTGTGAGCTTTTAGTTAATGAACCTTTAACTATCATTTTTAATCCACTTTTTACTTTTTATCAAAAATAATTCCCTGTTTTAATTGAATTGTTTTACTTCACCTACGTATGTTTTGTACAGCGCTTTGTGATTTTGTCTATGAAAAGTGCTTTATAAATAAAATGTACTTGCTTACTTAATCTAGGTGCAGTTATCGATCACGGTTTTTACTTAATTAAAATGTTAAATGTTGACCGTCAGGAGTTATACCGCAGTTGTCATTAATACTGTTCATCGTTACATCCATAGTTGTAAGCATTAATTTTCCCAATGTGGGATAAATAAGTTGATCCTACTATATTCTATTCCAGTATATCCTGCTCTCTTCCAGCTTTCAGCACATAATGAGGTCAACTAGAACTGTACTCAACATTTGAGTGGCGACAAGTAAAACTGACATAGGAAATGTGAACAGTCTCCTTTTAATCTGACAGAACATGAAGTTACTGGCTCGATGTGTTGGAGTACAACATGCACAGGTATGATGTTTCCTGGGCAGTGTGTTTACGTGTGTGTGGATCGTAAAGATGAAGCACACATGTCTAATATTTCAATATACACCAAGTCAGCTGTGGTACTCCGTGTATGAGGTGCGCATACTTGCCAACCCTCCCGTTTTTAGCGGGAGAATCCCGGTATTCAGCGCCTCTCCCGACAACATCCCGGCAGAGATTTTCTCCCGACAAACTCCCGGTATTCAGCCGGAGCTGGAGGCCACACCCCCTCCAGCTCAATGCGTACCTGAGACTGAGTGGGGACAGCCTGTTCTCAATCCGCTTTCCCACAATATAAACAGCTTGCCTGCCCAATGACGTCATAACATCTAGGGCTTTTAGAGAGTAGAGTGCACAACTGCGCACACAACAAGGAGACGAAGCAGAAGAACGAGGAAATTACAGACATGGCGACGCCGTTGACGAGCAAGATGAAGAAATTCGCTTGCAAGTTCCAAAACGAATGGAAACAAGAATTTCAGTTCATCCAGGACAGTTCGAAGGGGAAGGTGTATGTTGCCTGTAAATATGTAGAACAGACTTCTCCATTGAACACGGTGGCCGAAATGATATACTCATCATGAACGGAGAAGTTAAACAGGACAATACTGCCATCTAATGGATAGCCACCGGAACACTGAAATTCAAGTATTTCTTTTATGTAAATAAAATAAATATATATATATATATATATATATATATATATATATATATATATATATATATATATATATATATATATATATATATATATATATATATATATATATATATATATATATATATATGAAATACTCGAGTTGGTGAATTCTAGCTGTAAATAACCACGCCCCACATAATAACACATTATTATGCCTAATTTGGACAACCAGGTATGGTGAAGATAAGGTACTTTTTAAAAATTTTTATAAAATAAGATAAATAAATTAAAAACATTTTCTTGAATAAAAAAGAAAGTAGAACAATATAAAAACAGTTACATAGAAACTAGTAATTAATGAAAATGTGTAAAATGAAGTGTTGCAGGTTAGTACTATTAGTGGAGCAGCAGCACGCACAATCATGTGTGCTTACGGACTGTATCCCTTGCAGATTGTATTGATATATATTGATATATAATGTAGGAAGCAGAATATTAATAACAGAAAGAAACAACCCTTTTGTGTGAATGAGTGTAAATGGGGGAGGGAGGTTTTTTGGGTTGGTGCACTAATTGTAAGTGTATCTTGTGTTTTTTATGTGGATTTAATTTAAAAAATAAATATATAAATAAATAAACTATAATGATAATAAAAACTCAGATACCGATCATTTCGGATATTACATTTTAACGCATTTATCGGCCGATAATATCGGCAGACCGATATTATCGGACATCTCTATAACTTATATATAATTATTCCAACACGGGTCACATGCGGCCCATTAAGATTTTTCAATCCGGCACCGCCGAACGCTCGACATCATTTTTTTAGACCTTTAACATGAAAAGTGTATTTGCCATTATGATGTGCAGAGATGTTTTTAAATGAGCGTAAGTCTTGAACTATACTAAGTATTTCAATGGTTGAAATCTGCGCTTTTGGGTGTTAAAGGAGTTATTAGGGTAATCTACGTCACGGCAGCTCGGACCAGGAACTAAGCAGAGTGGGCGGGGCTTGTTTTCAGAGCAGCCAGCCCCAAACACATGTGTCAGGAACAGATGCGGAAGCACATTTTTACAACACATTTCTGCATAAAAGTGATAATATATCATATTGTAGGTGTTTATTACATATTTGTTGTGTTTTCCTTGATTGTACAAGAGACACAACCATCGAGGAGCTGGACTAAAAAGTAAAAGAGGAGTGATGTTCATATGTTGTTAATATTCAGTGTTTTATTGTTCATAGTTAATATTGTAAATCCCACTTTCTTTATTTTCATGTACATTTTGAGTGTCCCATTCGGTAAAAAACTGTAAAATTCCATCCCGGTTTTTTGAGGTGGTCTGTCATAACTAGGGATGTCCGATAATATCGGACTGCCGATATTATCGGCCAATAAATGCTTCAAAATGTAGTATCGGAAATTATAGGTATCTGTTTCAAGATTATCGGTTTCAAAGAATAAAATGTATGACTTTTTAAAAGGCCGCTGTGTGCACGGACGTAGGGAGAAGTACAGAGCGCCAATAAACCTTAAAGGCACTGCCTTTGCGTGCCGGCCCAGTCACATAATATCTACGGCTTTTCACACACACAAGTGAATGCAAGGCATACTTGGTCAACAGCCATACAGGTCACACTGAGGGTGGCTTTATAAACAAGTTTAACACTGTTACAAATATGCGCCACACTGTGAACCCACACCAAACAAGAATGACAAACACATTTTGGGAGAACATCCGCACCGTAACGCAACATAAACACAACAGAACAAATACCCAGAACCCCTTTCGGCACTAACTCTTCCGGGACGCTACAATATACATCCCCCGCTACCACCAACCCCACCTTAAAAAAATAAGAAAAATAATGCACTTTGTGAAAGTCAAAGTATAGTATTTCCCATAGTTGTAGTGAGTATCAGGATTATCTCAGGGAGAGCAGGTCCCAAATTCCAAGCTGCTGTTTTGAGGCATGTTAAAAAAAATAATGCACTTTGTGACTTCAATAATCTCGGCCTGCCGATATTATCGGCCGATAAATGCGTTAAAATGTAATATCGGAAATTATCGGTATCGGTTTTTTTATTATCTGTATCGGGGTTTTTTTTGGGTTTTTTTATTAAATCAACATAAAAAACACAAGATACACTTACAATTAGTGCACCAACCCAAAAAACCTCCCTCCCCCCATTTCTTTCTGTTATCAATATTCTGCTTCCTACATTATATATCAATACAGTCTGCAAGGGATACAGTCCGTAAGCACACATGATTGTGCGTGCTGCTGCTCCACTAATAGTACTAACCTTTAACACTTCATTTTACTCATTTTCATTAATTACTAGTTTCTATGTAACTTTTTTTATATTGTTTTACTTTCTTTTTTATTCAAGAAAATGTTTTTAATTTAGTTATCTTATTTTATTATTTTTTTTAAAAAGTACCTTATCTTCACCATACCTGGTTGTCCAAATTAGGCATAATAATGTGTTAATTCCACGACTGCATAAATCGGTTGATATCGGTATCGGTTGATATCGGTATCGGTAATTAAAGAGTTGGACAATATCGGAATATCGGATATCGGCAAAAAGCCATTATCGGACATCCCTAATTTTTTTCCATAACTGGAGTTGAAGTTGTTCTCTTATTTTAGAAAACCTTGTTTTTGATTGATTGATTGATTGATTGATTGATTGAAACTTGTATTAGTAGATTGCACAGTACAGTACATATTCCGTACAATTGACCACTAAATGGTAACACCCCAATATGTTTTTCAACTTGTTTAAGTCCACTTAAATCAATTCATGGTAAAGTTACATTGTTTAATGCATCCAGCGGGGCATCACAACAAAATTAGGCATAATAATGTGTTAATTCTACGACTGTATATATCTGTATCGGTTGATATCGGAATCGGTAATTAAGAGTTGGACAATATCGGGATATCGACAAAAAAGCCATTATCGGACATCTCTAGTCATAACGTTTTTAGAACTCTATGGGACATTGTGACTTTTGGTATTAGTTTTCCTGAAAAAACGGGAGCCAAACACACCTACTGTACAGCAGCTTTGTACAGCTAAATGTGTACATATCATTTATACACATTGGCCCCCCCAGACACATGTTTTCTCTTGATGTGGCCCCCGAGTCCAAATATTTGCCCAGCTCTGATCTACAGAGACAGTCCTGTTTGTGAGCCAGCGGGCAGGGAATGTCAAATAAATACATGAAAGGACCGGAAAATCTATCTGTGACTGTCCAAGTAAATTAATAAAGTCATGTATATATGGTGATGACCAAGTAAATTAATAAAGTCATGTATACAGTATATGGTGATGACCAAGTAAATTAATAAAGTCATGTATACAGTATATGGTGATGACCAAGTAAATTAATAAAGTCATGTATACAGTATATAGTGATGACCAAGTAAATTAATAAAGTCATGTTGGTTAATGGATGGTTTTCATCTTTTCAATTGCATTAAGAGAGAAAATTGTGTTTAGTCATTGGAATGATTGTTAGTGTTCAGATGGAGTCGAGAGCAAGAAGACTGTTAACGCATCTTCTCATGCATAAATACCATGAAGGATCGTATATGTTTTGAAATATAAGAAGAAATGTATCTTATCTTCATTGCTTTTCTCAAATAAGTGTCCTTATCTGCCGAACCTTTTTTTTTTTTTAATCTGGAGATCAAATTCATTCCCATTCCTATCTAAATTTACCTCCTCAGATCCATTAATATTTAATTGGCAGCATGAGAGGCTTATTATGGCTGCGCTGAGCCAGCAAACAGGAGAGTGCACACACACACACACACACACACACACACACACACACACACACACACACGCACACACACGTGTATTGTGGTAGACGTTTCAATGCACTAAGGACGTGTTTGTGTGTGTGTTTATGGTGATGAATTATAAATGTCTAATTGAAGAACATTACCTTATCAGTGGGAGTATCTTAAAATGTACAGTTTGGCAACATCCCATAATAAGCTTGATAGGCTGATTAGTGTCGATCAGGGTCCCCAACAACGAGTCTGTGGGCATTTTTGTTGAATGAAATGTAAATGGAGCGTACAAATATCCCCGCTTGTTGAGGATTGGCATCCACACCTATTGGCAGATTATTTTAAAGCCATTATTTTATAATATATAATATGATAGTAGTAATAATAACAGTACATTTGACTTTTAGAGCACTTTTTAAAGACGCTTTACAGGATAAAAAATGTAATTAGTGTAAAAATAGTGAATTAAAAAAAAAAACTGAGCAAATGCTGTTTAAAAGTACAAACAGAACGCAAGATTAAAATATAATATGATGTATTAAATATGAAAATATACAATATACATTATATAGAATTTTATTTTTTTTACTTTAAATTGGAAGTAATTCGCATTTTTTAATCAAAACCAATAGTAAGTGGCTATATGGCGCTATCTGCAAGGGTAAAAGAGTGCTGCATCCATGAACCCAACAGAGGGCGCTGTCTCAGGTCAAGTCACACAACATTTTCCAGCAGGAAGATGGTTCGACAAAACGTGTGTACACATGCTAAAAGTTGACTTCAAGCGGGAGTGCAGGCGGCGTGACGCATGCACTACCACCTGAGAAGGAGATGATACACTATTATCTGCTCACAGATGCTACCTGGTGGTCGTTTGAGCTCACTGCAGCTAGTCTTGGGTATTCCCACTCCCCAACGCTCTGTAACACACAAGATTCCCACAAGAATGTAACAAAATGACACTACTGTAAGTGCGCGTGTTGTAAGTACAAGAAGACTAAGTTATGGAAGTATTATTGTCGCAAAGTTATTCAATCTGTGCGCCTGTAATCTAATTGCGTACTCATTTGTGTGTCTGTGTATCAGAGTGTGTGTTCAGATCTGCGTACGTGTGTTTTAAGTTTTAAAGGCCTACTGAAATGAATTTTTTTTATTTAAACGGGGATAGCAGATCTATTCTATGTGTCATACTTGATCATTTCGCGATATTGCCATATTTTTGCTGAAAGGATTTAGTATAGAACAACGACGATAAAGATTGCAACTTTTGGTATCTGATAAAAAAAAGGCTTGCACCTACCGGAAGTAGCGTGACGTAGTCAGTTGAACATATACGCAAAGTTCCCTATTGTTTACAATGATGGCCGCATGAAGTGAGAGAGATTCGGACCGAGAAAGCGACAATTTCCCCATTAATTTGAGCGAGGATGAAAGATTTGTGGATGAGTAAAGTGCAAGTGAAGGACTAGTGGGGAGTTGAAGCTATTCAGATAGGGAAGATGCTGTGAGAGCCGAGGGTGACCTGATATTCAGCTGGGAATGACTACAACAGTAAATAAACACAAGACATATATATACTCTATTAGCCACAACACAACCAGGCTTATATTTAATATGCCACAAATTAATCCTGCATAAAAACACCTGCGTGTTTGTTATGCTAGCTCCTAGCTCCTCTGCTAGCTCCTAGCTCCATAGAACACGCCAATACAATTCAAACACCTGATCAACACACACAATCACTCAGCCCAAAAGACAGTTTACCTAACCCAAGGTTCATAAAGCTTATATATTTTTAAAAAGTTACGTACGTGACGCGCACATACGGTCAAGTTATCGAATGTTTAGCAGCCAAGGCTGCATACTCACGGTACCTGATATTCAGCTGGGAATGACTACAACAGTAAATAAACACAAGACATATATATACTCTATTAGCCACAACACAACCAGGCTTATATTTAATATGCCACAAATTAATCCTGCATAATAACACCTGCGTGTTTGTTATGCTAGCTCCTAGCTCCTCTGCTAGCTCCTAGCTCCATAGAACACGCCAATACAATTCAAACACCTGATCAACACACACAATCACTCAGCCCAAAAGACCGTTCACCTAACCCAAGGTTCATAAAGCTTATATATTTTTAAAAAGTTACGTACGTGACGCGCACGTCCGGTACGGTACGTGTTATGCTAGCTCCTAGCTCCTCTGCTAGCTCCTAGCTCCATAGAACACGCCAATACAATTCAAACACATGATCAACACACACAATCACTCAGCCCAAAAGACCGTTCACCTAACCCAAGGTTCATAAAGCTTATATATTTTAAAAAAGTTACGTACATACGCAAAAAAAAGCCAAAGCTGCATACTCACAGTAGCACGTCTGCGTCTTTGTCATCCAAATCAAAGTAATCCTGGTAAGAGTCTGTGTTGTCCCAGTTCTCTACAGGCGTCTGTGTATCCAAATCAAAAGTCCTCCTGGTTAGAGTCTCTGTTATCCGAGTTCTTCCATCTTGACTGCATCTTTCGGGAATGTAAACAAAGAAGCGCCGGCTGTGTACTGTTGTGGCTGACTACGTTCGAAAAATACGTCCATTTCGCACCGACAACTTTCTTCTTTGCTTGCTTGGCTTCCTTCTCCATAATGCAATGAACATGATTGAAACAGATTCACGAACACAGATGTCCAGAATACTGTGGAATTATGAAATGAAAACAGAGCTTTTTCGTATCGGCTTCAATGTGGAAGGCATACCCGTGTTCGCCGGGCTACGTCACGCGCATACGTCATCCGCAGAGGCGTTTCGAACCGGAAGTTTAGCGGCAAATTTAAAATGTCACTTTATAAGTTAACCCGGCCGTATTGGCATGTGTTATAATGTTAAGATTTCATCATTGATATATAAACTATCAGACTGCGTGGTCGGTAGTAGTGGGTTTCAGTAGGCCTTTAAGTCGTCTGTCCCTAATCAGAGAGAACCCTCTAGTGGCTGTCTACTTACACCTGACTAAGATTTGAGCGAGCACATCCAGATTCGTGAGTGTGTAATACAACACGTGCGAGTGTGTGTGTGTGTAATACAATCTGTGTGTGTGAGGTGTGCCTACATTTAACCAACCACACCATTTAAACCAATCAGTGTGTGAAAGAGAGACGCCAAGACCCGCCTTACCTTGTTTCTCATTGGTTTAAATTGTGTAGTGTCTTCCATGGTTGGTTTAAATTGTGTAGTGTCTTCCATGGTTGGTTTAAATTGTGTAGTGTCTTCCATGGTTGGTTTAAATTGTGTAGTGTCTTCCATGGTTGGTTTAAATTGTGTAGTGTCTTCCATGGTTGGTTTAAATTGTGTAGTGTCTTCCATGGTTGGTTCAATGGTGGATTGATGGCTTGGTCTGGGATTGGTTATTATATTTCCATCAATCAGTCAGAGTTACTCAAACTACGGCAAGTTTAGTATTGTGAAAAATATAGAGTAGTGAATGGGGAATATAAGTGTGAGAAATGTCAAGTTAAATTGCGTGAAAGGGTTAAATTGCGTGAAGTTTGGCAGGTCTGAGCAAGTGTTGGAGCGTGGTCCATGGTTGTTGACTTCAATAACACGATCAATGGCTGCAAGGCGCCCACTAGTGGTGAGTGTAAGGAAAGACAAGGAGGAGTTACACACACACACACAACTCTTCTTACACCTTCACATGCTGTACAGACTGATGGAAACAACTAATCCCAGACCAAGCCATCAATCCACCATTGAACCAACCATGAAAGACACTACACAATTTAAACCAACCATGGAAGACACTACACAATTTAAACCAACCATGGAAGACACTACACAATTTAAACCAACAATGGAAGACACTACACAATTTAAACCAACCATGGAAGATACTACACAATTTAAACCAACCATGGAAGACACTACACAATTTAAACCAACAATGGAAGACACTACACAATTTAAACCAACAATGGAAGACACTACACAATTTAAACCAACCATGGAAGATACTACACAATTTAAACCAACCATGGAAGACACTACACAATTTAAACCAACAATGGAAGACACTACACAATTTAAACCAACCATGGAAGATACTACACAATTTAAACCAACCATGGAAGACACTACACAATTTAAACCAACAATGGAAGACACTACACAATTTAAACCAACCATGGAAGATACTACACAATTTAAACCAACCATGGAAGATACTACACAATTTAAACCAACCATGGAAGACACTACACAATTTAAACCAACCATGGAAGACACTACACAATTTAAACCAACAATGGAAGACACTACACAATTTAAACCAACCATGGACGATACTACACAATTTAAACCAACCATGGAAGACACTACACAATTTAAACCAACCATGGAAGACACTACACAATTTAAACCAACCATGGAAGACACTACACAATTTAAACCAACAATGGAAGACACTACACAATTTAAACCAACCATGGAAGATACTACACAATTTAAACCAACCATGGAAGACACTACACAATTTTAACCAACCATGGAAGACACTACACAATTTAAACCAACCATGGAAGACACTACACAATTTAAACCAACCATGGTAGACACTACACAATTTAAACCAACCATGGAAGACACTACACAATTTAAACCAACCATGGTAGACACTACACAATTTAAACCAACAATGGAAGACACTACACAATTTAAACCAACCATGGAAGACACTACACAATTTAAACCAACCATGGAAGACACTACACAATTTAAACCAACCATGGAAGACACTACACAATTTAAACCAACCATGGAAGACACTACACAATTTAAACCAACCATGGAAGACACTACACAATTTAAACCAACCATGGAAGACACTACACAATTTAAACCAACCATGGAAGACACTACACAATTTAAACCAACCATGGAAGACACTACACAATTTAAACCAACCATGAAAGACACTACACAATTTAAACCAACCATGGAAGACACTACACAATTTAAACCAACCATGGAAGACACTACACAATTTAAACCAACCATGGAAGACACTACACAATTTAAACCAACCATGGTAGACACTACACAATTTAAACCAACCATGGAAGACACTACACAATTTAAACCAACCATGGTAGACACTACACAATTTAAACCAACCATGGAAGACACTACACAATTTAAACCAACCATGGTAGACACTACACAATTTAAACCAACCATGGAAGACACTACACAATTTAAACCAACCATGGTAGACACTACACAATTTAAACCAACCATGGAAGACGCTACACAATTTAAACCAACCATGGAAGACACTACACCATTTAAACCAACCATGGTAGACACTACACTATTTAAACCAACCATGGAAGACACTACACAATTTAAACCAACCATGGAAGACACTACACAATTTAAACCAACCATGGTAGACACTACACTATTTAAACCAACCACGGAAGACACTACACAATTTAAACCAACCATGGAAGACACTACACAATTTAAACCAACCATGGAAGACACTACACAATTTAAACCAACCATGGAAGACACTACACAATTTAAACCAACAATGGAAGACACTACACAATTTAAACCAACCATGGAAGACACTACACAATTTAAACCAACCATGGAAGACACTACACAATTTAAACCAACCATAGAAGACACTACACAATTTAAACCAACCATGGAAGACACTACACAATTTAAACCAACCATGGAAGACACTACACAATTTAAACCAACAATGGAAGACACTACACAATTTAAACCAACCATGGAAGACACTACACAATTTAAACCAACCATGGAAGACACTACACAATTTAAACCAACCATGGAAGATACTACACAATTTAAACCAACCATGGAAGACACTACACAATTTAAACCAACCATGGAAGACACTACACAATTTAAACCAACAATGGAAGACACTACACAATTTAAACCAACCATGGAAGACACTACACAATTTAAACCAACCATGGAAGACACTACACAATTTAAACCAACAATGGAAGACACTACACAATTTAAACCAACCATGGACGATACTACACAATTTAAACCAACCATGGAAGACACTACACAATTTAAACCAACCATGGAAGACACTACACAATTTAAACCAACCATGGAAGACACTACACAATTTAAACCAACAATGGAAGACACTACACAATTTAAACCAACCATGGAAGATACTACACAATTTAAACCAACCATGGAAGACACTACACAATTTAAACCAACCATGGAAGACACTACACAATTTAAACCAACCATGGAAGACACTACACAATTTAAACCAACCATGGAAGACACTACACAATTTAAACCAACCATGGAAGACACTACACAATTTAAACCAACCATGGAAGACACTACACAATTTAAACCAACCATGGAAGACACTACACAATTTAAACCAAACATGGAAGACACTACACAATTTAAACCAACAATGGAAGACACTACACAATTTAAACCAACCATGGAAGACACTACACAATTTAAACCAACCATGGAAGACACTACACAATTTAAACCAACCATGGAAGACACTACACAATTTAAACCAACCATGGAAGACACTACACAATTTACACAATTTAAACCAACCATGGAAGACACTACACAATTTAAACCAACCATGGAAGACACTACACAATTTAAACCAACCATGGAAGACACTACACAATTTAAACCAACCATGGAAGACACTACACAATTTAAACCAACCATGGAAGACACTACACAATTTAAACCAACCATGGAAGACACTACACAATTTAAACCAACCATGGAAGACACTACACAATTTAAACCAACCATGGAAGACACTACACAATTTAAACCAACCATGGAAGACACTACACAATTTAAACCAACCATGGAAGACACTACACAATTTAAACCAACAATGGAAGACACTACACAATTTAAACCAACCATGGAAGACACTACACAATTTAAACCAACCATGGAAGACACTACACAATTTAAACCAACCATGGAAGACACTACACAATTTAAACCAACCATGGAAGACACTACACAATTTAAACCAACCATGGAAGACACTACACAATTTAAACCAACCATGGAAGACACTACACAATTTAAACCAACCATGGTAGACACTACACAATTTAAACCAACCATGGAAGACACTACACAATTTAAACCAACCATGGAAGACACTACACAATTTAAACCAACCATGGAAGACACTACACAATTTAAACCAACCATGGAAGACACTACACAATTTAAACCAACCATGGAAGACACTACACAATTTAAACCAACCATGGAAGACACTACACAATTTAAACCAACCATGGAAGACACTACACAATTTAAACCAACCATGGAAGACACTACACAATTTAAACCAACCATGGAAGACACTAAACAATTTAAACCAACCATGAAAGACACTACACAATTTAAACCAACCATGGAAGACACTACACAATTTAAACCAACCATGGAAGACACTACACAATTTAAACCAACCATGGTAGACACTACACAATTTAAACCAACCATGGAAGACACTACACAATTTAAACCAACCATGGTAGACACTACACAATTTAAACCAACCATGGAAGACACTACACAATTTAAACCAACCATGGAAGACACTACACAATTTAAACCAACCATGGTAGACACTACACTATTTAAACCAACCATGGAAGACACTACACAATTTAAAACAACCATGGAAGACACTACACAATTTAAACCAACCATGGAAGACACTACACTATTTAAACCAACCATGAAAGACACTACACAATTTAAACCAACCATAGAAGACACTACACAATTTAAACCAACCATGGAAGACACTACACAATTTAAACCAACCATGGAAGACACTACACTATTTAAACCAACCATGGAAGACACTACACAATTTAAACCAACCATGGTAGACACTACACAATTTAAACCAACCATGGTAGACACTACACAATTTAAACCAACCATGGAAGACACTACACAATTTAAACCAACCATGGAAGACACTACACAATTTAAACCAACCATGGAAGACACTACACAATTTAAACCAACCATGGAAGACACTACACAATTTAAACCAACCATGGAAGACACTACACAATTTAAACCAACCATGGAAGACACTACACAATTTAAACCAACCATGGAAGACACTACACAATTTAAACCAACCATGGTAGACACTACACAATTTAAACCAACCATGGAAGACACTACACAATTTAAACCAACCATGGTAGACACTACACAATTTAAACCAACCATGGAAGACACTACACAATTTAAACCAACCATGGAAGACACTACACAATTTAAACCAACCATGGAAGACACTACACAATTTAAACCAACCATGGAAGACACTACACAATTTAAACCAACCATGGAAGAGACTACACTATTTAAACCAATCATGGAAGACACTACACTATTTAAACCAACCATGGAAGACACTACACAATTTAAACCAACCATGGAAGACACTACACAATTTAAACCAAACATGGAAGACACTACACAATTTAAACCAACCATGGTAGACACTACACAATTTAAACCAACCATGGAAGACACTACACAATTTAAACCAACCATGGAAGACACTACACAATTTAAACCAACCATGGTAGACACTACACTATTTAAACCAACCATGGAAGACACTACACAATTTAAACCAACCATGGAAGACACTACACAATTTAAACCAACCATGGAAGACACTACACTATTTAAACCAACCATGAAAGACACTACACAATTTAAACCAACCATAGAAGACACTACACAATTTAAACCAACCATGGAAGACACTACACAATTTAAACCAACCATGGAAGACACTACACAATTTAAACCAACCATGGAAGACACTACACAATTTAAACCAACCATGGAAGACACTACACAATTTAAACCAACCATGGAAGACACTACACAATTTAAACCAACCATGGAAGACACTACACAATTTAAACCAACCATGGAAGACACTACACAATTTAAACCAACCATGGAAGACACTACACAATTTAAACCAACCATGGTAGACACTACACAATTTAAACCAACCATGGAAGACACTACACAATTTAAACCAACCATGGTAGACACTACACAATTTAAACCAACCATGGAAGACACTACACAATTTAAACCAACCATGGAAGACACTACATAATTTAAACCAACCATGGTAGACACTACACAATTTAAACCAACCATGGAAGACACTACACAATTTAAACCAACCATGGAAGACACTACACAATTTAAACCAACCATGGAAGACACTACACAATTTAAACCAACCATGGAAGACACTACACAATTTAAACCAACCATGGAAGAGACTACACTATTTAAACCAATCATGGAAGACACTACACTATTTAAACCAACCATGGAAGACACTACACAATTTAAACCAACCATGGAAGACACTACACAATTTAAACCAAACATGGAAGACACTACACAATTTAAACCAACCATGGTAGACACTACACAATTTAAACCAACCATGGAAGACACTACACAATTTAAACCAACCATGGAAGACACTACACAATTTAAACCAACCATGGTAGACACTACACTATTTAAACCAACCATGGAAGACACTACACAATTTAAACCAACCATGGAAGACACTACACAATTTAAACCAACCATGGAAGACACTACACTATTTAAACCAACCATGAAAGACACTACACAATTTAAACCAACCATAGAAGACACTACACAATTTAAACCAACCATGGAAGACACTACACAATTTAAACCAACCATGGAAGACACTACACAATTTAAACCAACCATGGAAGACACTACACAATTTAAACCAACCATGGAAGACACTACACAATTTAAACCAACCATGGAAGACACTACACAATTTAAACCAACCATGGAAGACACTACACAATTTAAACCAACCATGGAAGACACTACACAATTTAAACCAACCATGGAAGACACTACACAATTTAAACCAACCATGGTAGACACTACACAATTTAAACCAACCATGGAAGACACTACACAATTTAAACCAACCATGGTAGACACTACACAATTTAAACCAACCATGGAAGACACTACACAATTTAAACCAACCATGGAAGACACTACACAATTTAAACCAACCATGGAAGACACTACACAATTTAAACCAACCATGAAAGACACTACACAATTTAAACCAACCATAGAAGACACTACACAATTTAAACCAACCATGGAAGACACTACACAATTTAAACCAACCATGGAAGACACTACACAATTTAAACCAACCATGGAAGACACTACACAATTTAAACCAACCATGGAAGACACTACACAATTTAAACCAACCATGGAAGACACTACACAATTTAAACCAACCATGGAAGACACTACACAATTTAAACCAACCATGGAAGACACTACACAATTTAAACCAACCATGGAAGACACTACACAATTTAAACCAACCATGGAAGACACTACACAATTTAAACCAACCATGGAAGACACTACACAATTTAAACCAACCATGGAAGACACTACACAATTTAAACCAACCATGGAAGACACTACACAATTTAAACCAACCATGGAAGACACTACACAATTTAAACCAACCATGGAAGACACTACACAATTTAAACCAACCATGGAAGACACTACACAATTTAAACCAACCATGGAAGACACTACACTACTTAAATGTATTCGGAGCGTAATATTCGAAATGGCTGACTGAATTTGTGGCATTTTGTGATGTTTAGATGATATTTTCACATACTTTGCGGATTGTAAATAGGATTGGATATCTAATCAAATCAAACTTTTTTTACATAGCATTTTGGCAAGCGGCAAACACAAAGTGCTGGACAAACAAAACAAAGAAAAACATATATAATCGAAGAAGAGAATAAAACATACAGTACCACTGACAAAAACAAGACATGGCATGATGTGCTTTAAAGCAGTGGTCCCCAACCACCGGTCCGGGGACCGGTACCGGTCCGTGACGCAATTGCTACCGGGCTGCACAGAAACATTATTTAATTTATAAACTACCGCATTTTAACTTTGGCCTGACCCACTAAACACAGCAATAAGCTTGTTAATAGATGTCAATTACAACTCCTGTGTTATAGTACATGGGACAATGCACATTAATGGACATATCAAATGTTAATGTGCCAGATTGTAGCCAAAGGCGAATTTCCATCTGCAGTGCCCTGCAGGGTGGATGTATACAGCAGGGGTTCTTAACCTTTTTGACCTCGGGACCCAACTTTTCCTATACAGAGGAGCCCGGGGACCACTCCAATATTAACACTAAATTAGTCCTCTTATTCTGATTCAACAATTATATCTAACCTACTTACAGTTTACTACCTTGTCAAATAATATATAATTATACATTTATAAAATATGGATATATATATATATATATATATATATATATATATATATATATATATATATATATATATATATATATATATATATATATTAGAGATGTCCGATAATATCGGTCTGCCGATATTATCGGCCGATAAATGCGTTAAAATGTAATATTGGAAATTATCGGTATCGGTTTTTTTTGTTATCAGTATCGGTTTTTTTTTTGGTTTTTTTTGGTTTTTTAAAAAAAAATTTATTAAATCCACATAAAAAACACAAGATACACTTACAATTAGTGCACCAACCCACAAAACCTCCCTCCCCCATTCACACTCATTCACACAAAAGGGTTGTTTCTTTCTGTTATTAATATTCTGGTTCTTACATTATATATCAATATATATCAATACAGTCTAAATAAATAAATAATACATATGTTTCTTAACTAAATTGTCAATAAATTTAAAGTGCAAATGAAAATACAGCTTCACCACTTTAGTCATAATTTTTGCGCTTAAGACATTTCTCTATGACATTAGCGCCAGACTTCTTCTGTTTCTTTTACATTGTCATTACTGCCACAAGTGGTGGAAAAGTGTATTACAACTGAGTACCGCTGCTGCCTATACGGACCACAGCCGAAAAACACATATATTACATTCTACGGGGGGCGCTATGGTTAAGAAACACTGGTATACAGTATATGCCATCAACATGCGGGGGACCTTCTCTTCGCAAAGAATTAGCCTAGGGCTCCCACAACTTCAGCGTTATAGTGAGTGGATTTTTCATGCTCATTTTTTTTTTGTTGTTGTTTCTATCTGCCACACGTGGAATGCCGGTCCGTGAACATAATGCATACATTAAACCGGTCCTTGGTGGAAAAAAGGTTGGGGACCACTTAGGGGTGTAACAGTACATGTATTTGTATTGAACCGTTTCGGTACGGGGGTTCTGGTTCGGTTCGGAGGCAGGGCCGGCCCGTGGCATAGGCCGTATAGGCAAATGCTAAGGGCGCCGTCCATCAGGGGGCGCCACGCCAGTGCCACAAATGTTGGAGAGAAAAAAAGAAAAAAAAAGTTGGTACTATTATTTCTAAATACAAAAAATAATCCCACGTTAATTAAAATGCAAAGTAAAGCCTATTTAATAGAAATATTATTTGTTACAAAATTACGCCCCCCCTCCCCCCGCACGGTGAGCCCCCTCCCTTCCCGTATCATGAATTTTTTTGGACGTCACCACATCAAAAAATCAACACAAGATGTCAAAACGGCCAAAACTGTCAGGTGCCCAGGGATGAGAAAAGAAGAGGAGAAACGAGAAAAAGACAGAGGTAGCAGGTATACGAGTAACGTTAGCCTACATGAAATTATTTGTCTGTTACAGAATGTGATAGTAACCTGGCTTTTTAGCATTAAGCTAATGTTACATGATTCGGCAATTGCTAATCAATAAATAGCTAGTTCTGTTTTAACGTCGGGTTAATATTGTGGAGGGGGCTAAATTGTTATGGAAAATAATAATGTAACGTTAGGTAATTACAGTACTCCCACCTTACATTCCTCAGGGACATTTGTATTAGATCTTTTAAGCAGGTGTTTTTTGTTTACATTGTTATTGCCTTCTGGTTAGCTAATGTTTGCCCTGCAGGTAATAGTCACTTTTCCACTCCTTTATATATTAGGTATAGTTGTAAGCCTAGTTGTTAAAGTGCACATCATTAATGTTAATTAAGCAATATCACATGAGAGGGAATGCTGTTTTTTAATTTGAGCACTGCTGTGATTCGGTTAAAGATAATCATAACATAACATTCTCATATAATATGTTAATTTGCTTTCTTTAAGTAAAAAAAAAGGTCAAAGACAAAGCTATTCGGTTTCTTGTGAGTATATACACTTCACTGCCGATGTGGGGGGGCGCCACCTAAAATCTTGCCTAGGGCGCCAGATTGGTTAGGGCCAGGCCTGTTCGGAGGTGTACCGAACGAGTTTCCACACGGACATATTAAGTAGCGTAACGTGCGTTGTGTAAAGAATGCACACCGAGGCACAACACACGGCATGCTAGCAGCTAACGGGCTAGGATAGACTGACCATACGTCCTCTTTTCACCGGACATGTCGTCTTTTGCGGAGCTGTCAGGGCGGAGTTTCTTAAATGCCTCAAATGTCCGGCATTTGGAGTTAGGGTGGCGTGTATTTTCAATGTACGTTCAGGGTTAAGAAGGGGTTAAAAACAAAACAAACAGCAGCATTGGTGAGGGAGGGGCAGAGACAGAGAGAGAGAGAGAGTTATGATAAACGTGCATGCGTCGCCAGGCTCTGCTTTTTATCCATAGATTTATCACATTTAATTTTGTATTATCTATAGCAGGGGTGTCAAAAGTGTGCCCCGGAGGCCATTTGCGGCCCACAGCTAATGTTTTAAAGGCCCACGGCACATTCTAAAAATACTATTCAAATAAACAAAAACATAACAAAAGTGAAATAAAAAAGCTTAAAGGTGAAATGTAATTTAGAAAAAGTTGCAATGTTGACTAATAAAACAAAGCTGTTTTTTTTTCTTTCAAACTGTCATTGCTCAAAGCATAATATTGAATCAAAATCAATGTTATTATGAATTATTGACCTATCCAAGGTTCCCATTACTTCACATCAAATATTACACTAAGAAAAATATTTTTGGTGGAAGATTTTGCAAATTTGGTAAATAAATAACCCGAAAATGTATATTTTGTTGTTTTCTTACTGTACCGAAAATGAACCGAACCGTGACCTCTAAACCGAGGTACGTACCGAACCGACATTTTTGTGTACCGTTACACCCCTATGACCACTGCTTTTAAAGTTTACAAGTAAACATATCAAGTCAACTTGTTCTCTACTGCGACTCTAAAGCCTGCATGTGAAGAAGACATACAGTAGCTGCCTACTTTCCCTGAGGAAATGTGCTCTGTTTAAATAATGTCCTGGAAATTTCTCATATTTTAACTTTTATTCTCCCCCCCACCCCAAAAAAAAAAAATCTATTGTCAATAGGTCAGTAGGCTCTTTTCACTGTCCTGAGGATGACAGCTGTTTAGTTTCTCTTCACCTGTTCAAAGGGGATCCATCATTGAAGGTCAACCAGTGCATTAATTAAGCCAGCGCTGGTCCCGGAAGATTCCATCTTTAATGACATGCAAATGAACCACGTCGCCCTCAGATGTGCGATGACTGCTAATATATGAGTCAGCTGGCATTTTACTTTGGACTTGCATGGCAACGCTTGTGGTGTTGTGCAGGTGTGCATGTTGTGCATGTGTGCATGTTGTGCACGTGTGCATGTTGTGCATGTTGTGCAAGTGTGCATGTTGTGCATGTGTGCAAGTGTCACGGCTTGAAGTCGTACTTCCCTGCACAAAAGGCAAGAAACGCAGGAAGTGTGTTGTTACCTAACTGATTTTAACTTTGTAAGGCCGAGAGAATGGAAGTTACGCAACGGTTCAAATCCCTCTTGGCAAGTTTTAATCCTGATACAAGTGACACCCGTTAAAAAAAAACCCCAGAACCAATCAGCATCCTGGGTAGAGGCGAAAGTGAAAGTGCTAGCTTGTCAGTAATGGTGGACGTCGTGACAGATTAAGAAATAATTTTTTAGATAATTTTGATTTGATACGGTAACGATACTACATAGATATTAATAATAATAAAAAATAAATAAGCAGATATTAACAGTAAATGAACAAGTAGACTTTTTTTTTTTTTTTACAGTTTGTCCCTCAAAATGTGTACAAAATAATAGGTAGATAAATGACACTATGTATAATTATACCAAGTACAATAGCGTATCTAGTCGATACTACTATGATTACATCAATATTTTTTAGCATCACAAAATCTTCTTTCGTTTAAAAAAAAATTATATTATGTTTATAAAGTCAGTAAATACGTCCCTGGACACATTAAGAATTTGAATATGACCAATGTATGATCCTGTAACTACTTAAAGTTAAAGTTAAAGTACCAATGATTGTCACACACACACTAGGTGTGGTGAAATGTGTCCTCTGCATTTGACCCATCCCCTTGATCACCCCCTGGGAGGTGAGGGGAGCAGTGGGCAGCAGCGTAGCCACGCCCGGGAATCATTTTTGGTGATTTAACCCCCAATTCCAACCCTTGATGCTGAGTGCCAAGCAGGGAGGTATGGGTCCCATTTTTATAGGCTTTGGTATGACCCGGCCGGGGTTTGAACTCACAACCTACCGATCTCAGGGCGGACACTCTAACCACTTGGTATCAGATCGATACCTAAATGTGTGGTATCATCCAAAACTAATATCAAGTATCAAAGAAGAGAAGAATAAGTGATTATTACATTTTAACAGAAGTGTGGATAGAACATGTTAACAGATATATATTAACAGTAAATGAACAAGTGGATTAAAAATCCTTGTTTACAGTTTGTCCCTCAGAGTAGACAAAATAATAGGTGTATAAATGACACCATATGTTACTGCATACGTCAGCAGACTAATTAGGAGTCTTTGTTTGTTTACTTACTACTAAAAGACAAGTTGTCTAGTATGTTCTATTTTATTTAAGGACTAAATTGCAATAATAAACAAATGTTTAATGTACCCTTAGATTTTTTGTTCAAATAAAGTCAATAATGCCATTTTTTGTGGTGCCCTTTATTTAGAAAAGTATGGAAATACATTTTGGTACCGGTACAACCCTACTTTGCACGGTCTCAAAACACAGAGACATCAGTTTTGGTCCTAGTAGCATGTATATGGCATATCCAACATAAATTAGCATCGGGCTAGCGCATTTGAAAATTGAACTTTTACTTTTGAGCGCTTTCTCTCACTCATGCTTGCTTTGTTGGCGTGGAAAATGGTAACATTACCTAGCAAGCTAAGTCCGCTATGAGTGCTTGTTTTCCCGCCAAGTGTTTTTTATAAGCATAGCAGTGTGATGTTGAAGGTTTATTGCAAGTAGATATTTACCACTGCAGGGTTTTACTTCCCGTGGGGGAGGCTGCCGACACATGAAGAGGACATTGTTTGTGTCACTCGCTCTAGTGAAAGATGCTTTTCTCTCTCATGGCTGCTTCTCACTCTCAGCGTGACGTTCAAGTCTGTGAACAAAGGCGTGATTGAGAAGGCCGGCAAGCATCAATGCGCATAAATAGTGGTCAACTTTGTGCAATGGTAGCGATAGTCTTGTCATTTAGGGAGATTTTTATCCCCACAAATATGAAGCCGGCTCAGACTGGAACTGGAGAAGCATTAGGAAGCTGATGTGTTTGCATGTTAATAAGGTTTGTACTATGATGGCACACTCCTACTGTATCCATCCCTCTGCACTACCCAGTACTATGTGATAACGTACTCCTACTATATCCATCCCTCTGCACTACCCAGTACTATGTGATAACATACTCCTACTGTATCCATCCCTCTGCACTACCCAGTACTATGTGATAACGTACTCCTACTGTATCCATCCCTCTGCACTACCCAGTACTATGTGATAACGTACTCCTACTGTATCCATCCCTCTGCACTACCCAGTACTATGTGATAACGTACTCCTACTGTATCCATCCCTCTGCACAACCCAGTACTATGTGATAACGTACTCCTACTGTATCCATCCCTCTGTACTACCCAGTACTATGATGGCACACTCCTACTGTATCCATCCCTCTGCACTACCCAGTACTATGATGGCACACTCCTACTGTATCCATCCCTCTGCACTACCCAGTACTATGTGATAACGTACTCCTACCGTATCCATCCCTCTGCACTACCCAGTACTATGATGGCACACTCCTACTGTATCCATCCCTCTGCACTACCCAGTACTATGTGATAACATACTCCTACTGTATCCATCCCTCTGCACTACCCAGTACTATGTGATAACATACTCCTACTGTATCCATCCCTCTGCACTACCCAGTACTATGTGATAACATACTCCTACTGTATCCATCCCTCTGCACTACCCAGTACTATGATGGCACACTCCTACTCTATCCATCCCTCTGCACTACCCAGTACTATGTGATAACATACTCGTACTGTATCCATCCCTCTGCACTACCCAGTACTATGTGATAACATACTCCTACCGTATCCATCCCTCTGCACTACCCAGTACTATGATGGCACACTCCTACTGTATCCATCCCTCTGTACTACCCAGTACTATGATGGCACACTCCTACTGTATCCATCCCTCTGCACTACCCAGTACTATGTGATAACATACTCCTACCGTATCCATCCCTCTGCACTACCCAGTACTATGATGGCACACTCCTACTGTATCCATCCCTCTGCACTACCCAGTACTATGTGATAACATATTCCTACTGTATCCATCCCTCTGCACTACCCAGTACTATGTGATAACATACTCCTACTGTATCCATCCCTCTGCACTACCCAGTACTATGATGGCACACTCCTACTGTATCCATCCCTCTGCACTACCCAGTACTATGATGGCACACTCCTACTGTATCCATCCCTCTGCACTACCCAGTACTATGATGGCACACTCCTACTGTATCCATCCCTCTGCACTACCCAGTACTATGATGGCACACTCCTACTGTATCCATCCCTCTGCACTACCCAGTACTATGATGGCACACTCCTACTGTATCCATCCCTCTGCACTACCCAGTACTATGTGATAACATACTCCTACTGTATCCATCCCTCTGCACTACCCAGTACTATGTGATAACATACTCCTACTGTATCCATCCCTCTGCACTACCCAGTACTATGTGATAACATACTCCTACTGTATCCATCCCTCTGCACTACCCAGTACTATGATGGCACACTCCTACTGTATCCATCCCTCTGCACTACCCAGTACTATGTGATAACATACTCCTACTGTATCCATCCCTCTGCACTACCAGTCCTCGATCGTGACGTCACAACTGTAAGTTACATCTTTTATTCCGTTCGCTAAACCTCGTTCTTGTTTAGAAGCTACATACAATATTAACTGTTCTTTGTTCATGCACATGATAAATATTGATAGTGTTTGGGTGTATTCATTATATTAATGTATTCTGGGGTGCTAGAAGTGATTCAATATAATACTTTGATATTGACACATCTCATCTCTGCATTATTTGTTAGATGACTCATAATAAAGTTACATATATATGCTAATAAAGTACATGTTGAAGTACCGTTCAAAAAGCTGAAATCTACCCCAAACAACAACTTATGGTTGCCAAAGTGATTCAAAGTAATGTTTTTGATTGATTTGATATAAGCACAGATGAGATGCATCAATATCAAAATATTACTGTCAGGTTCAAACACGGATGACATCTACTAAACAAGACAAGAAGCAAAGAATCAAACAGCGACAGAATTCAATGTGGTTCAGTGAGGAGAAACGTGCACATCTGTACCCTTGTACAGTGTCATTACGTTCTGCCAAAAGATTGCACGCCTCCTTCTTTTATTTTGGACCCTCCCCGACCACATGGCCACAGCTGCTTCCAAAGGACAAAGGTGGCAAACAGTTCACAGAAAAGGTCAGTTCAAAAAAGAGTTTGTAAAACAGTTCAAAAAGAGGTCCATAAAATGGTTCAAAAAGAGTTCGTAAAATAGTTCAAAAAGAGTTTGTAAAATAGTTCAAAAAGGAGGTTCAAAAAGAGGTCGTCTGGAAATTGGGCAGATAATGTCTTCTCTCTGCTTTGAAGTCCTTGGGTTAGAACTTTATATTTCTGTTGATTACCATCCATGAAAGAAAACAGAAAACCCTTCATGTTGCTTTCCCCCTTACACAGTGGAGTTTTACGAGCCTTCTTCTTGGTAGGTTTCAAAGACAGCTTTTGTCTTCTTGCCAGGAACTTATTTCAACACAAAGTATTGTGATGATTTAGATGAACTTTAATCCCTTTTTGGCAACCAAGAATACATTGATTTATTGGATACATCCAAACACGTCAATATTGACTACGTGCTTGAAAGAACAGCTAATATTGTATGTAGATTTTAAACAAGAAAACATTTGAAGCACGTCAACATCGGATCAATAACAGTCCTTTACAATCTCATTAACATAACAAAAATGGCCAACTCTTTCATTTTCAGGACATGATACAGACTTAAATCATTTGTAACACAAATAACCACAAACATAAGTGTTTGTCCAACATGTAGTAATTAATTGTGGACAAACGAAGCCCCAGCAGTGCAGATTTAACAAGCTCACGCGCTTACGTAGCAACAATCAATTTTTGGCAGGGGACCCCCCCTGAAAAAATGGAATGCCCCCCCCTTAAATGTTTTTGTGGACCAGCTGTGTATGAGATGTGATAAGAATCAGAGTTACTGCCACACAAAGATGTGACCACAGGCTACATGGAAACTACACTGCTTCTTGTGGAATCAAACACAACATCTTGTGTATTCCCATTGGAAAAACATCTCATTGAATCTCTTTGGATTAGGTGTACCTAATGTAGTGTCCACCAGTGAGTGTGTTTTTCCCAGCCAGTTATGGATTAACCTACATTCTGATGTGTGATGCGAACACGTCACTTTGCGTCAAGTCAGCGTTGACATTTTAGGGCGAGAATCTGCAATGCTTCGCCTTGATGGCGATCAACGGTTTTTAATGACGATTGATTGATTGATTGAGACTTTTATTAGTAGGTTGCACAGTGAAGTACATATTCCGTACAATTGACCACTAAATGGTAACACCCCAATAAGTTTTTACACTTGTTTAAGTCGGGGTCCACTTAAATTGATTCGTGATACAGATATATACTATCATATATACTATCATCATAATACAGTCATCACACAAGATAATCACATTGAATTATTTACATTATTTACAATCAGGGGTGTGGAGGGGGGGGGGGGGGTAGGATATGGACATCAAGTAGTGGACATAGAGAGAGAGAGAGAGAGAGAGAGAGAGAGAGAGAGAGAGAGAGAGAGAGAGAGAGAGAGAGAGAGAGAGAGAGAGAGAGATCAGAAGGCATAAGAAAAAGAAAAAGTATCTGCATTTGATTGTTTACATTTGATTATTAGCAATCCGGGGAGGGTGTTAGTTTAGGGTTGTAGCTGCCTGGAGGTGAACTTTTATTGCGGTTTTGAAGGAGGATAGAGATGCCCTTTCTTTTACACCTGTTGGGAGCGCATTCCACATTGATGTGGCATAGAAAGAGAATGAGTTAAGACCTTTGTTAGTTCGTAATCTGGGTTTAACGTGGTTAGTGGAGCACCCCCTGGTGTTGTGGTTATGGCGGTCATTTACTTTAAGGAAGTAGTTTGACATGTACTTCGGTATCAGGGAGGTGTAGTGGATTTTATAGACTAGGCTCAGTGCAAGTTGTTTAACTCTGTCCTCCACCTTGAGCCAGCCCACTTTGGAGAAGTGGGTAGGAGTGAGGTGTGATCTGGGGTGGAGGTCTAGAAGTAACCTGACTAGCTTGTTCTGAGATGTTTGGAGTTTAGATTTGAGGGTTTTGGAGGTGCTAGGGTACCAGGAGGTGCATGCGTAATCGAAAAAGGGTTGAACGAGAGTTCCCGCCAGAATCCTCAAGGTGCTTTTGTTGACCAGAGAGGAGATTCTGTAGAGAAATCTCGTTCGTTGGTTAACCTTTCTGATTACCTTGGTTGCCATTTTATCACAGGAAAGGTTAGCCTCTAGAATGGACCCTAGGTAGGTGACCTCATCTTTCCTGGTGATAACAATGTCACCCACTTTTATAGTGAAGTCATTGACTTTCTTAAGGTTGATGTGGGACCCAAACAGGATGGATTCAGTTTTACCCAAGTGTATGGATAGCTTGTTGTCAGCGAGCCAGGTGCAAGTTCTACAGAGCTCAGCACTGAGGATTTTCTCCACCTGTGACTTGTCCTTGTCTGATACCAGCAGGGCAGAGTCATCCGCAAACAAAAACAATGTTCCTAATAGATGGCCTAATGATCCCTCGTAATGGTTATTTCCAGAGAATTGATGATGAAATCCCTCCTGAAGACGTAATAACGCTCTGCTCGCTCACAAAGGGACTGTTGGATCTCAGTAAATGAAAATATGAGAGCCCGGTGCAGACCTGCTGGGCACCAAGATGACTTTTGTGATGTATGGTCGAGTTATTTCCATTTCCTTTGCTGACTGCGGCTCGTGTGACGACCTTATTATTATTAGCCAAAGGTCAGGAACAAAAATGAAATGTCCCGAGTGAGGTGCTGAGGTGACTGTCTGCTTTTTCCTGCTCACTTTTTAAGCTGTCAAAAGTTGCCGCCTGGGCTTCAGACTGTAGTAATGAATGTGTCTGTCTGGGTGTTCCGGAACAATTCATCCCAGCAAATGAAGCCTGCAGTGCACAGATAGCTTTTTGAAGACCTCACATTGGACTTATATTCTTCACCCAGTCTAAATGTGGTCCTACAACCAGCCTCCAAGGCCACGTGATTTAGCAAAGCATTGTGGGTGCCAGGTAGGGATGATGTTTGTTAAGAAATTATCGGTTTCGATGCCATTATCGAATCCTCTTATCGGACCGATTCCTTATCGATTCTCTTATCGAATCCTGATAGGTTGTTGTATATGGAAAAAAATCACAATACTTGGTTTAACAAAAGCTCACTTTTATTTTTTAAGAAACAAATAAAATAAAGAGAGCAAACACTGCCCTGGTCACTCTGGCTGTCACCATCTGAAATAGGATAACGTTAACATTATCTTCATTCACATCTTGCAAGCACTAGTTTATTAGACAGACCTGCAAACTCTGGAGTGGTGTAGGCTACAAGATACCGTTAACGTTATCAGACACATACAAAATGGCTAACGTTACCTTTACCGTTAGCCACTGACTATGCTTAGGTAATGTTAGTCTAGCTAACATTACGGCAGTCCTGGTTGACATAAAAGGTAACGTTATTTTAGCCTAAAGGCTACAAGTGAGCAGACATGGATATAAACCGCCAACAGTTAACGTTAGTTACTCACCGGCACTATCACTGGGACTGCAGGTTGAAGCAGAGGAAGAGGTTGTCGAAGACACGACACCTTTCTCTAACCTTCAGGTTATGTACGGCCTGAACATGTTTCAACATGTTTGTTGTACTTCCCCCCTTACAGGAAAGCGAAGCCTGGCAATAATTGCAGATAGCCGTTTCCTCCTCGTATTTCTTAGTAAAGTGAAGCCATGCCTTGGAGCGTTTTTTCCGGTCCATTGTTGTTGTTGCTGCTTCTGTATCTGCTGCCGAATGACTGAGCTACGTCATTTCCTGTGGGATTCATTCCCAGGGATTCGAACAAAGTCCAAATATGTGTCTTTACTATAGTGGCTTCGATAATGGGAACTGTTTCCCAAAAAGGGATTCGAATCCATGGAATCGGTTCTTTTCTTATCGAACAATCGGGAGAACCGGTTTTCGAACATCATCCCTAGTGCCAGGTAGCCCTTTTTGCTGGACCTATGTTTGTTTACATGTGCGAGGGGGCAACAAACTGGATTAAAATGGATCGTACGAAATAGGAAAATCAAGGGACCGCACTGAGACTAAGTGCACCCTATTCCCGAGGTTCGCTGCCTCAAAAAAATCAGTTCAATTGGGGAAGCTAAGCATGCTACACACACCGAGCAGTACACAAGAAGCTAAACGCTAAAGTTTCAATGTTCCAGATTACTAGCATATAAATGATACCAAAGTGATTTGATCGACATTTTTCTAATACAAAATCCTAGTTTTGGTAGTTTTTGTTCTTGTTTACAAACTTAGGTAGTAAGTATCTGAATACAGGAAGACTCAGGAGGCAAAACCCAAATAGTAGCTTTTGTTTAGTTGGTGTGCACGAGCAGTATGTGGCGTTTAATAACATGTATTTATATTTATAGTTGAGTCTTTACTTGAAGGGACAATATGCACATAAACATTAAGATCAAAGACAGATATGTTCTGCACCAGATTATAACTAAATAGCTCATTTCCATCTGCACTCCCTGTCCCTATAAAATAAGATGTATTAAAATGTGTTCTTGTGTTGACCTAAGTTACTTGCTATCAAACATTGGGACTCAAAATGGGATCAGGACCAAAGGTCGGAAATGTTGATTGTGACACCCTCAGTTAAATCAAAAGTCACTTTTGCATAATAACAGCACAGTCGCACAATCCATCTCGTTTACGATGCACAAAGAAAGCCTTAAACCAAGCGACAAATCTGCATGATCCTGACAAGCTGGAAGATTTATTCGGCCACACGTCCACTGGTGAGCCGGAATAAATGAGAATACAGTTTGTGTTTGACCTCTTTAAGTCAAGTCAGGCATGCTAATAATGATATCTACAATTTGCAACTCTGCTAGGAATTGCGTGTGAATGCAACATGTGCGCGATCCACCGAGTTGCCGATACAGAGGAGTGGAAGTGAAATGCTAAAACGTCCAGGGTGAGTGGAGCGCGTGGATGTTGGAACGCTTCAATTCGGATGAGAAATGTGAGGTATGCAGGTGATCGTATATTTGCCATTCATTGTCAGTAGGGAGAAAATTGCCAGAAATTCCAGGAAAACTGGGAATTTTGGGAAAGGGAAAACATGTTTTGCGTTTGACATATGTGAAGAGCAGTGTGGGTGGAGGCTTGAGATGTCAGAATCGAGTAAAAAAATGGCGCAAAATTTTGAGAATTTGGGGCATTGTAGAACTATGAATACGTCCATTTGAATGGACATTTCTTAGTCATTTGGAAAAATGGGAAATTTTGAAAATATAAGTAATACAATCGTCTTAGATGATATGAATGGCTTGGTGTTGGAATTTTTCAAAACGGTTGAAAAATGTTGACGTAACAGTTTTATTTTAAATTGGTATTTCTGAATTCCTGGAATTTTGGGAAAAGTGTGAATTGGAAAAAAATTAAAAATGATAGTTTTCTTGTTCCAATTAAAAATAATGTTTTGAAGGTGGAATGGTCAAAACTGGTTGAAAAATGAGGACTTTCCAGGAAGAAGTGAAAATAGGGCTTTGGGAAATTGGAAATCCTAGGAATTCTTTGAACTTGGTGCGTTTGGTTTTGCAGGGTGAGTGGAGCGTGTGGGTGGTGGAACGGCTAGAGTCGGTTGACAAATGTGGAAATTGTGCAAGTTCGAAAAATGGCCCATTCATTTTCAGTGGGGAAAAATGAACCGGGAATTCTGGGTAATCTGGGATATTTTTTGAAGGGGTAGCTCACGATTCCCAGTCGAGCCGAACGTTTCCGATCTGATAAACTGTGGGCTGTGGAGCGCAAAAAATTATTTATGACTTATAGTGTAGAATCTTGAATGTGTGAATGCTTGGACATTCACACAATAATAATAATAGATGATTTTTGGTGTAGAATCTTAAATGTGTGAATGCTTGGACATTCACACAATAATAATAATAACAATAATAGATTATTTTTGGTGTAGAATCTTAAATGTGTGAATGCTTGGACATTCACACAATAATAATAATAATAATAATAGATTATTTTTGGTGTAGAATCTTAAATGTGTGAATGCTTGGACATTCACACAATAATAATAATAATAATAATAGATTATTTTTGGTGTAGAATCTTAAATGTGTGAATGCTTGGACATTCAAACAATAATAATAATAATAATACATTTTTGGTGTGGAATCCTAAATGTGTGAATGCTTGGACATTCACACAATAATCCATCCATCCATTTTCTACCGCTTGTCCCTTTTTTGAGGTCGCGGGGGGTTGCTGGAGCCTATCTCAGCTGCATTCGGGCGGAAGGCGGGGTATTTTTTGGTGTAGAATCTTGAATGTGTGAATGCTTGGACATTTGGAAAAAATTGGAGTTTTTCCTTGCTTGTGCAGCCCTTTGAGACACTTGTGATTTAGGGCTATATAAATAAACATTGATTGATTGACATTCACACAATAATAATAATAGATGATTTTTGGTGTAGAATCTTAAATGTGTGAATGCTTGGACATTCACACAATAATAATACATTTTTGGTGTAGAATCCTAAATGTGTGAATGCTTGGGCATTCACACAATAATAATAATAATAATAATGGATTATTTTTGGTGTAGAATCTTAAATGTGTGAATGCTTGGACATTCACACAATAATAATAATAATAATACATTTTGGTGTAGAATCTTGAATGTGTGAATGCTTGGACATTTGGAAAAAACTGGAGTTTTTCCTTGCTTGTGCAGCCCTTTGAGACACTTGTGATTTAGGGCTATATAAATAAACATTGATTGATTGACATTCACACAATAATAATAATAGATGATTTTTGGTGTAGAATCTTAAATGTGTGAATGCTTGGACATTCACACAATAATAATACATTTTTGGTGTAGAATCCTAAATGTGTGAATGCTTGGACATTCACACAATAATAATAATAATAATAATGGATTATTTTTGGTGTAGAATCTTAAATGTGTGAATGCTTGGACATTCACACAATAATAATAATAATAATAATAATACATTTTGGTGTAGAATCTTAAATGTGTGAATGCTTGGACATTCACACAATAATAATAATAGATTATTTTTGGTGTAGAATCCTAAATGTGTGAATGCTTGGACATTCACACAATAATAATAATAATAGATTATTTTTGGTGTAGAATCTTAAATGTGTGAATGCTTGGACATTCACACAATAATAATACATTTTTGGTGTAGAATCCTAAATGTGTGAATGCCCAAGCATTCACACAATAATAATAATAATAATAATGGATTATTTTTGGTGTAGAATCTTAAATGTGTGAATGCTTGGACATTCACACAATAATAATAATAATAATACATTTTGGTGTAGAATCTTGAATGTGTGAATGCTTGGACATTTGGAAAAAAATGGAGTTTTTCCTTGCTTGTGCAGCCCTTTGAGACACTTGTGATTTAGGGCTATATAAATAAACATTGATTGATTGACATTCACACAATAATAATAATAGATAATTTTTGGTGTAGAATCTTAAATGTGTGAATGCTTGGACATTCACACAATAATAATACATTTTTGGTGTAGAATCCTAAATGTGTGAATGCTTGGGCATTCACACAATAATAATAATAATGGATTATTTTTGGTGTAGAATCTTAAATGTGTGAATGCTTGGACATTCACACAATAATAATAATAATAGATACATTTTGGTGTAGAATCTTAAATGTGTGAATGCTTGGACATTCACACAATAATAATAATAATAATATATTATTTTTGGTGTAGAATCTTAAATGTGTGAATGCTTGGACATTCACACAATAATAATAATAGATTCTTTTTGGTGTAGAATCCTAAATGTGTGAATGCTTGGACATTCACACAATAATAATAATAGATTCTTTTTGGTGTAGAATCTTAAATGTGTGAATGCTTGGACATTCACACAATAATAATAATAATAATAATAGATATAGATTATTTTTGGTGTAGAATCTTCAGTGTGTGAATGATTGTCCATTCATATAATAATAATAATGATAGATGCTTTTTGGTGTGGAATCTTCCATGTTGGATGCTTGGACATTCACACAATAATAATGATGATTCAAAGACATCAGCACAGCGGGCATTTGAGGATTCATTGACGCGTGACTTTTGCTTCTTCTCTGACATCAAGATAAGATTAAGAAAGCAGTGAGACTCTATTTGATTTCACACTATTTCACTTTTTTACCCTCTGTATCATGAATCAATTTAAGTGGACCCCGACTTAAACAAGTAGAGCTGAACATTGTGCGTAGCAAACAAGAGCATTTGTGTATTGTTGTGTGGAATCGAGTGGCCAAATAAAGAATCCCACGCGTGAACTTGACTTGCGATTGCCAACAAGTGATTTTAAATGTAAATTTTTTTCTATTTAACTCATTATTTATATGTATTTCACATAGTTTTCTAAACATAAAACTAATTATTCCCTATGGAATGTTTTGTGTTCATATTTGTGGAGGTTTTTTTAATCTCCATTATTTCTTATGGAAAGAAATGCTTGGTTTTTGTACGATTCAGACTTTTTGGAATCTAACAAAGATGTTACTGTTTTCCTATTTCTCTTGCATCCCTAGAAGAAAATAGTCAACATTTGTTGATTATTTTGGCTAGAGACGTTGTTAGAGGACGTATGTTCACTAAGATGCCCTCTGATTGGCCGTTTGTGTTGGAATGTACACATCCTTGTGTGCGTGTGTGTGTGTGTGTGTGTTGTGTGTGTGTGTGTGTGTGTGTGTGTGTGTGTGTGTGTGTGTGTGTGTGTGTGTGTGTGTGTGTGTGTGTGTGTGTGTGTGTGTGTGTGTGTGTGTGTGTGTGTGTGTGTGACAGTCCAATTAAGGCCATTGTTCTTTTCATCAATGGAGATGGACGCGCCATGCTCGATTGCTCCCGCCATTGTTGTTTTATTCCTTGCATTACACACACACACACACACACGTTCATGGACAGCCAACGCATTGTAGCCAGGCCAAGGGGGCGTGTCCCCATGTGCGATGCAAAGTTTATATTCATTCCAATTGCACAAAGGAGTCGTTGAGCCATGTTTTGACATTTTCCTCGGCCCGGCGTTGCACTCGCGGTGCGTTTGAGGGACGCGTGGTGCCGGATCTGAGGCAGAAGTGGTTCCTCGGTACAGCCCGAGCATGTGCATCCTCTCCTAATGGCTACTTGAAGATGCAGAGAGCAGATCCATTTGGAAAGACGCTCTGGGAAGCACATACAGTAGGTGTGCATTGTGAGGGGCTGATGTATTGCCATGGCAACTGCTGCTGATACTGGAAGTGGCCAGCAGGGGGGGGAATCCACGCAGCAGCCAAAGCATCATGAGGGACGATTGGAATTAGTATTCTGTTGAAACTGCTCGGTTTTTTCATTCGTCTTCTGTGTTTTGACGACTTTTAAGGCTCTTAACAGGCAGGAAAAAGTCACAAAATGTTCCAGACGCGTCCGGTATGCACAAAAAATGATATTTTGGGAGTCTTTAAGACAAAGTTTTAAAATTGTCTCTCTAGCCCCTCCTTCAAAATTAGTTAAAACTGCTGGGTTTTTCCATTCGGCTTCTGTGTTTTGACGACTTTTAAGGCTCTTAACAGGCACGAAAAAGTCACTAAATTTTCCAGATATGTCCGTTATGTACAAAAAGTTATATTTTGGGAGTCTTTAAGACAAACCTTTAAAATTGTCTCTCGAGCCCCTCCTTCAAAATTTGTTAAAACCGCTCGGTTTTTTCATTCGTCTTCTGTGTTTTGACGACTTTTAAGGCTCTTAACAGGCAGGAAAAAGTCACAAAATGTTCCAGATGCGTCCGATATGCACAAAAAATTATATTTTGGGAGTCTTTAAGACAAAGTTTTAAAATTTTCTCTCGAGCCCCTTCTTCAAAATTTGTTAAAACTGCTCCTTTTTTTAATTTGTCTTCTGTGTTTTGACGACTTTTAAGGCTCAGGCACGAAATAGTCACCAAATTTTGCAGTCACGTCCGGTATGTGCAATTTTTTTTATTTTGGGAGTCTTTAAGACAAAGTTTTAAAATTGTCT
>NC_084739.1:62854556-62889556 GCF_033978785.1 Entelurus aequoreus
TTTTACTGCTTGTGTGACATCACAGGAAATTATGTAGCCCAGTCTAATGACTGAGCTGCGTCATTTCCTGTGATGTCCCACAGGGCATTTCCTGTTGGACGGGATTCGTTCCCAGGGATTTGTATAAAGAACCAATTTTTTTTCTTTACTATAGTGGCCTCGATAACGGGAACCGGTTCTCAAAAAGGGATTGGAGTCCATGGAATCGGTTCTTTTTTTATCGAACGGTTCTTTTCTTATCGAACAACCGGGAGAACCGTTTGGAACATCATCCCTAGCCACCACATTCGATTTTATTCTCACAATATTGCAACCTTCTCCTTCTTCTCTCACATGACTTATCTATTTTCCCCTGGACTTGTCACGGTGGCCCCAATACTCCGTCATAGGTTTATTTTGCCAAGATATGCATATTTCACACTGTGAGCAAAGTGCCATAAATCCACTAATCATGGTGTACAATAAAGTAAGGAAGTACGCTACATAACTAACACGTCGCGCCATCTTGTGCTTTTTGGACTTCCATCTTCCTGTAAAGTGCATCATTTCTTCTGGACACTGTGAGGAGCTCAGCTGCTCTTGGCTCTTTCCTCTTTTTTACTGAGCAGAGCCTCCAGGAGGCGGAGCTTTGCTTTGAGGTTCTTGTACTGGCGGTACTCCTCTGCCATAGGGCCGCGGTCGTCCTTTTGACAGACCCTACAGGAGGAGAGAGGACGCTGGGTTCATTTGTGGACGCTCCCTAAGTTGCCTTAGCGTTGTACATGAGTGTGTTGGATGCTGCATCCATCACTTCCTTCTTTTCTCCTTATTTCAGTGACTTTGATGCTTTCTTTGTGACTTGACACCATGCATCCTTCACACCAAAATGCTCCGAATTGGTTTAAAGACGGAATAAAAGGCAAAAGCAAAGTGTGTGTGTGTGAGTGTGTGTGTGTGTACCTGCCACTCAGCGTGTAGAAAAGGTCTTCAAACTCTCGAAGCGCTCGATGAAGCCTTCGTTTTTCCAAGCGTGTGATCCTCAGGTGGTCTAATAATTCAGATCTGTATGAAGAAAAGAGAAATATGAGTCAAATAATGAAAAGATTTAGTCTCCATAACAAAAACGTCTACCTGGAGGCCTCATGTAGCGTTGCCATGGTGACCACCTGCATCTGGAGAGACTTGACCTCCTCCAGTGGAGACACCACAGGTGTTGCCATGGTGACCACCTGCATCTGGAGAGACTTGACCTCCTCCAGGGGAGACACCACAGGTGTGTGGGATATCTCCACGGCGGGAGCAGAGAGCGGCGCCCCCAATGACTCACTTCCTGGTGTGGGGTTTGGCTCTTCATCAGAACCCTCCTCTTCCTCCTGTGACGTCACACAAAGCTTCAATAACAGTGTTATTGGCCTTTTGGAATGATGTAATGTTCCTGTTAGGCCACATGAGGGCAGCATTGGCGGCAACATAAGTTACATTTGTAGCTTTCTTTTATATTTTATGTTTTTTGTTAAATCTTGAATATTGTGCTTTTTTAAAATGAAAAATATTACTTTTTTTTCTTTTAATTGTTTTTTTTTTTAATTGCAACTTTTTCTATACTTTTTCCTGATCTATGACCTTTTGTAATACAGTATTTGTTTTTTCTTATATTAAATTTGTATTTAAGTTATTGCAATCTTATTTTATTAACCTCTTATTTTTTGTAATTTTATATCTTAAAAATATATTTTTTTTATTCTGATTATGTGAATATTTCTTTAAAAGGTTTCTTATAATTCTATGATTGTAACTAAAGAAAAAACTGCTTAATATTACATGAATTGTTTAAGTAAAAAATTCACAATATCACAAGAAAACTATTTCTAAATTACAAGATTCCAAGAAAAAAAGGCAAATAAAATAACTACTATATATATACATACATATACATATATATATTCTATCGTAGTTGTTTTACAATATATATATATATATATATATATTCTATTGTAGTTAAAACAGACTGTAAAAATGCACGGCTCATCCGTTGATCTTCACTCATTTATGATAACGCGATAAAAAAAATAATTGACAGCCTCAGTTTTAATTACTATGAACTTCAACCATTACATTTTTGTGTTGCATTATATTTTTCATATTAATATTTGTCTGCAATAAAGTTTATACAACTCCTTTTTGCTTTAACCTCTTAGGGCCCAAGCTGTTTGTTTACATGCTTTTTTTTATTTCTCTTTGCTATTTGGGATTATTGGACCCAAATTAGAGTAAAAACTAAAAATAATGTTTTTATATGATGTGCTTAGTCCATAAGTACACAAACGTGTACTTCATGTTTAGTGTAGGGCTGCAACAACTAATCGATTAAATCGATAAAAAAAAAAAAATTGGCGATTAATTTAGTCATCGATTCGTTGGATCTATGCTATGCGCATGTGCAGAGGCTACTTTTTATTTTTATTTTTTTTAATTATTTTTTTAATAAACCTTTATTTATAAACTGCAACATGTACAAACAGCTGAGAAACAATCATCAAAATAAGTATGGTGCCAGTATGCTGTTTTTTTTCAATAAAATACTGGAAAGGATAGAAATGTAGTTTGTCTCTTTTATCCGATTATTAATCGATTAATCGAAGTAATAATCAACAGATTAATCGATTGTCAAATTAGTTGCAGCCTTAGTTTACTGACATGCTAATTCTTATTTTTACACTTTTTCCCCCCAAATTCCATTGTATGTTATACTCTTCTGCCACCACCAGATGGCAGTATAAGTGTCCACATTTGTGGCCATAAGACCCCAATTCAGTAGTGTACACAAATGTGGAAATAAGAGCTAAAAGGTGCTGTCCACGCTTGTGGCCACTAAGCCTTTAGAGGTTGAATGTAAAACTTGTTGTCTTGTTTGTTCTTTTGTCATTTGACTTCTTTTCCTAACTATTTTCTTGAAAGAACAAAGTTTCTTAATATTTGGACATTTTAAATTGAAAAAAACCAAACACATTTCTTACTCTCGTTCAAAAAGCGTCGTCTTTTTTTGGTCTTTTTCAGATCAAGTATTTTTGCCCCTGCAAGTAGAAGTACTCACGATGGTGGTGATGAGCGTGGGTGAGGAGGAGGAGGGGAGCAGCAGCTGTTTGAGGACGTGATAGCGATCATAGAAAGGCTTGATGACGGAACATTCCTGAACTGTACTCTGATGAAACAAAGACAAAGAACAAATACTTGGATCAACTCTTTTATTTCAATGACTCTTCTAGTGTCTAGAAGAGTAAATCATTGGTCTATAATTCATTAAATGTGCATCAAAAAACATTGACATGAACAACTGTGGCTGTAGGAAACATCCTCATGTAGTTTATTAAACACTTTTTTTTTCCAATTTGTCACACTTTTATTATTCCATTATTTTTATCTTACAATTTTAGTCCTTTACAAGAATACATGAAGAAACAGAGGCTTGAGAAGCTAAACTAATGCTTTCATTTTACATTTTCAATGGGACTTTTGGGGGACATCATTTATTTTATTCAACCAACTTTGATGTTTTTTCATGTTTGATGAAGTTCTGCTCACAAAAATAAACGTGTCTTACAAATGTTTGCATGCATGTCAGTTTATGATGACCACAACATGTTTATATTTATGTCTGGATAGGATGGTTGGTATAAATGACCCCAAATTTCCTGTTAATTTCCATTAATTCCCATATATTCCCATTAATTCCCATATATTCCCATTCATTCCCATGTATTCCCATTAATTCCCATATATTCCCATTCATTCCCATATATTCCCATTCATTCCCATTAATTCCCATATATTCCCATTAATTCCCATATATTCCCATTAATTCCCATATATTCCCATTCATTCCCATATATTCCCATTAATTCCCATATATTCCCATCAATTCCCATATATTCCCATTCATTCCCATATATTCCCATATATTCCCATTCATTCCCATATATTCCCATATATTCCCATTCATTCCCATATATTCCCATTCATTCCCATTAATTCCCATATATTCCCATTAATTCCCATATATTCCCATTCATTCCCATATATTCCCATTAATTCCCATATATTCCCATCAATTCCCATATATTCCCATTCATTCCCATATATTCCCATATATTCCCATTCATTCCCATATATTCCCATTCATTCCCATATATTCCCATTCATTCCCATTCATTCCCATTAATTCCCATATATTCCCATTCATTCCCATATATTCCCATACATTCCCATTAATTCCCATATATTCCCATTAATTCCCATATATTCCCATTAATTCCCATATATTCCCATATATTCCCATTCATTCCCATATATTCCCATTCATTCCCATATATTCACATACATTCCCATATATTACCATTAATTCCCATATATTACCATTAATTCCCATGTATTCCCATTAATTCCCATATATTCCCATTCATTCCCATATATTCACATACATTCCCATATATTACCATTAATTCCCATATATTACCATTAATTCCCATGTATTCCCATTAATTCCCATATATTCCCATTCATTCCCATATATTCCCATTCATTCCCATATATTCCCATTAATTCCCATATATTCCCATTCATTCCCATATATTCCCATTCATTCCCATATATTCCCATTCATTCCCATTAATTCCCATTAATTCCCATATATTCCCATTCATTCCCATATATTCCCATTAATTCCCATATATTCCCATTCATTCCCATATATTCCCATACATTCCCATATATTCCCATTAATTCCCATATATTCCCATATATTCCCATTAATTCCCATATATTCTCATTAATTCCCATATATTCCCATTAATTCCCATATATTCCCATTAATTCCCATATATTCCCATTAATTCCCATATATTCCCATTAATTCCCATATATTCCCATTAATTCCCATGTATTCCCATTAATTCCCATATATTCCCATTCATTCCCATATATTCCCATTAATTCCCATTAATTCCCATATATTCCCATATATTCCCATTAATTCCCATATATTCCCATTCATTCCCATATATTCCCATTCATTCCCATATATTCCCATTAATTCCCATATATTCCCATTAATTCCCATATATTCCCATATATTCCCATTCATTCCCATATATTCCCATTCATTCCCATTAATTCCCATTAATTCCCATATATTCCCATTCATTCCCATATATTCCCATTAATTCCCATTAATTCCCATATATTCCCATTCATTCCCATATATTCCCATTCATTCCCATATATTCCCATACATTCCCA
Source organism: Entelurus aequoreus (assembly GCF_033978785.1). Taxonomy (NCBI): domain Eukaryota; kingdom Metazoa; phylum Chordata; class Actinopteri; order Syngnathiformes; family Syngnathidae; genus Entelurus; species Entelurus aequoreus. The sequence goes on from NC_084739.1 coordinate 62,859,831, forward strand.
TTAATTCCCATGTATTCCCATATATTCCCATATATTCCCATTCATTCCCATATATTCCCATACATTCCCATTAATTCACATATATTCCCATTAATTCCCATTAATTCCCATATATTACCATTAATTCCCATGTATTCCCATTAATTCCCATATATTCCCATTCATTCCCATGTATTCCCATTCATTCCCATATATTCCCATTAATTCCCATATATTCCCATTAATTCCCATATATTCCCATTAATTCCCATTAATTCCCATATATTCCCATTAATTCCCATATATTCCCATTAATTCCCATATATTCCCATTCATTCCCATATATTCCCATACATTCCCATATATTCCCATTAATTCCCATATATTCCCATTAATTCCCATATATTCCCATTAATTCCCGTATATTCCCATATATTCCCATTCATTCCCATATATTCCCATATATTCCCATACATTCCCATTAATTCCCATATATAACCATTAATTCCCATATATTCCCATATATTCCCATTAATTCCCATATATTCCCATTAATTCCCATATATTCCCATTAATTCCCATATATTCCCATTCATTCCCATATATTCCCATTCATTCCCATATATTCCCATTCATTCCCATATATATCCCATTAATTCCCATATATTCCCATTAATTCCCATATATTCCCATTCATTCCCATATATTCCCATTCATTCCCATATATTCCCATTCATTCCCATATATTCCCATTAATTCCCATATATTCCCATTCATTCCCATATATTCCCTTTAATTCCCATATATTCCCATTCATTCCCATATATATCCAATTAATTCCGAAATATTCCCATATATTCCCATTAATTCCCATAACAATTTAGTGGAATAGCCTTCATTTCTAAGAACAAGAATAGACTGTCCAGTTTCAGATGAAAGTTCTCTTTTTCTGGCCATTTTGAGCGTTTAATTGAGCCCACAAATGTGATGCTCCAGAAACTCAATCTGCTCAAAGGAAGGTCAGTTTTGTAGCTTCTGTAACGAGCTAAAGTGTTTTCACATGTGTGAACATGATTGCACAAGGGTTTTCTAATCATCAATTAGCCTTCTGAGCCAATGAGCAAACACATTGTACCATTAGAACACTGGAGTGATAGTTGCTGGAAATGGGCCTCTATACACCTATGTAGATATTGCACCAAAAAGCAGACATTTGCAGCTAGAATAGTCATTTACCACATTAGCAATGTATAGAGTGTATTTCTTTAAAGTTAAGTTATCTTCATTGAAAAGTACAGTGCTTTTCCTTCAAAAATAAGGACATTTACATGTGACCCCAAACTTTTGAACGGTAGTGTATGTTATATTTTATATCGCTATATTTAGTCTATTTATACCTGCAATGTCCTTTCCATCCTTACACTTTCCATCATTGTAACTGAGCTACTGTGTTGAACAATTTCCCTTGTGGATCATTAAAGTTTGTCTAAGTCTAAGTCTATGGCTGTTTATGACCCCCCTCCCTTAGAAACAGCTGTTGCAATGTAATCAAGCTAAGGCTTCATTAGGAAACTGCAGTTAAGCTCAATAAATAAAGCATATCAATTGTATTGCGTTGACATTTATGCAACAATTCCAATAAGATGGAAGACAGTTTTTACCGGACGTCCATGCAGACTCTCAAAGTAGAGGAGACACTTCTGCAGGCTGGACTTCTCCAAGCTCATCTGGTGATGGTTCATGTCCTGCACATGAAGACAAGACACGGTCAGCGTGTCACCAAGTACTGACCTGACCGGACCTGTGCAGAGTTCCCAGTCACACCTGGATGCTGTCCGGCAGTCCCAGCTCTCGTCTCCGGTCCTTCAGCCTGCTGGCCATGACGTGCAGAGTGTCCTCCACGCTGTTGCTGCTGTTGTTGATGTGTTCCAGCTCAGGTCCTGAGAGTCCAGACTCCCTCGGGGCCATCAAAGACCCCCTCAGGACGTCGGCCTCTACGTCACACAGCTTGAGCTCTGCACATTGTCAACATTATTGTTACACATTCATACATCACTACTTTACGACCTAAACACATAAATATTTCATACAATTATTCAATAAAATATCATATTTGTTACAAATTATAGAGAATTTTTGTGTAGTAGTACCAGTAGAGTGGAAAAACAAGTTGCCTCTGTATTGAAGCTAGTGTTGTCCCTATATCAATATTTTGGTACCGGTACCAAAATGTATTTCTGTACTTTTCAGTAATTTTCTAAATAAAGGAGACCACAAAAAAGGTCATTATTGTCTTTATTTGAACAAAACATCAGTGTTGTTTAGTGTGGTTTCACTATATGGCACATGTGTATGACAGTGTTGTTTAGTGTGGTTTCACTATATGGCACATGTTTATGACAGTGTTGTTTAGTGTGGTTTCACTATATGGCACATGTGTATGACAGTGTTGTTTAGTGTGGTTTCACTATATGGCACATGTTTATGACAGTGTTGTTTAGTGTGGTTTCACTATATGGCACATGTGTATGACAGTGTTGTTTAGTGTGGTTTCACTATATGGCACATGTGTATGACAGTGTTGTTTAGTGTGGTTTCACTATATGGCACATGTTTATGACAGTGTTGTTTAGTGTGGTTTCACTATATGGCACATGTTTATGACAGTGTTGTTTAGTGTGGTTTCACTATATGGCACATGTTTATGACAGTGTTGTTTAGTGTGGTTTCACTATATGGCACATGTTTATGACAGTGTTGTTTAGTGTGGTTTCACTATATGGCACAGGTGTATGACAGTGTTGTTTAGTGTGGTTTCACTATATGGCACATGTTTATGACAGTGTGGTTTCACTATATGGCACATGTTTATGACAGTGTGGTTTCACTATATGGCACATGTTTATGACAGTGTGGTTTCACTATATGGCACATGTTTATGACAGTGTTGTTTAGTGTGGTTTCACTATATGGCAGATGTGTATGACAGTGTTGTTTAGTGTGGTTTCACTATATGGCACATGTTTATGACAGTGTTGTTTAGTGTGGTTTCACTATATGGCACATGTTTATGACAGTGTTGTTTAGTGTGGTTTCACTATATGGCACATGTGTATGACAGTGTTGTTTAGTGTGGTTTCACTATATGGCACACGTTTATGGCAGTGTTGTTTAGTGTGGTTTCACTATATGGCACATGTTTATGGCAGTGTGGTTTCACTATATGGCACATGTTTATGACAGTGTTGTTTAGTGTGGTTTCACTATATGGCACATGTTTATGACAGTGTTGTTTAGTGTGGTTTCACTATATGGCACATATTTGTGGCAGTGTTGTTTAGTGTGGTTTCACTATATGGCACATGTTTATGGCAGTGTTGTTTAGTGTGGTTTCACTATATGGCACATGTTTATGACAGTGTGGTTTCACTATATGGCACATGTTTATGACAGTGTTGTTTAGTGTGGTTTCACTATATGGCACATGTTTATGGCAGTGTTGTTTAGTGTGGTTTCACTATATGGCACATGTTTATGACAGTGTTGTTTCACTATATGGCACATATTTATGACAGTGTGGTTTCACTATATGGCACATATTTATGACAGTGTGGTTTCACTATATGGCACATGTTTATGACAGTGTTGTTTAGTGTGGTTTCACTATATGGCACATGTTTATGACAGTGTTGTTTAGTGTGGTTTCACTATATGGCACATGTTTATGACAGTGTTGTTTAGTGTGGTTTCACTATATGGCACATGTTTATGACAGTGTTGTTTCACTATATGGCACATGTTTATGACCGTGTTGTTTAGTGTGGTTTCACTATATGGCACATGTTTATGACAGTGTTGTTTCACTATATGGCACATGTTTATGACAGTGTTGTTTAGTGTGGTTTCACTATATGGCACATGTTTATGACAGTGTTGTTTCACTATATGGCACATGTTTATGACAGTGTGGTTTCACTATATGGCACATGTTTATGACAGTGTTGTTTAGTGTGGTTTCACTATATGGCACATGTTTATGACAGTGTTGTTTAGTGTGGTTTCACTATATGGCACATGTTTATGACAGTGTGGTTTCACTATATGGCACATGTTTATGACAGTGTTGTTTAGTGTGGTTTCACTATATGGCACATGTTTATGACAGTGTTGTTTAGTGTGGTTTCACTATATGGCACATATTTGTGGCAGTGTTGTTTAGTGTGGTTTCACTATATGGCACATGTTTATGGCAGTGTTGTTTAGTGTGGTTTCACTATATGGCACATGTTTATGACAGTGTGGTTTCACTATATGGCACATGTTTATGACAGTGTGGTTTCACTATATGGCACATGTTTATGACAGTGTGGTTTCACTATATGGCACATGTTTATGACAGTGTGGTTTCACTATATGGCACATGTTTATGACAGTGTGGTTTCACTATATGGCACATGTTTATGACAGTGTTGTTTAGTGTGGTTTCACTATATGGCACATGTGTATGACAGTGTTGTTTAGTGTGGTTTCACTATATGGCACATGTTTATGACAGTGTGGTTTCACTATATGGCACATGTTTATGACAGTGTTGTTTAGTGTGGTTTCACTATATGGCACATGTGTATGACAGTGTTGTTTAGTGTGGTTTCACTATATGGCACATGTGTATGACAGTGTTGTTTAGTGTGGTTTCACTATATGGCACATGTTTATGACAGTGTTGTTTAGTGTGGTTTCACTATATGGCACATGTTTATGACAGTGTTGTTTAGTGTGGTTTCACTATATGGCACATGTGTATGACAGTGTTGTTTAGTGTGGTTTCACTATATGGCACATGTTTATGACAGTGTTGTTTCACTATATGGCACATGTTTATGACAGTGTGGTTTCACTATATGGCACATGTTTATGACAGTGTGGTTTCACTATATGGCACATGTTTATGACAGTGTGGTTTCACTATATGGCACATGTTTATGACAGTGTGGTTTCACTATATGGCACATGTTTATGACAGTGTTGTTTAGTGTGGGTTCACTATATGGCACATGTTTATGACAGTGTTGTTTCACTATATGGCACATGTTTATGACAGTGTGGTTTCACTATATGGCACATGTTTATGACAGTGTTGTTTAGTGTGGTTTCACTATATGGCACATGTTTATGACAGTGTTGTTTAGTGTGGTTTCACTATATGGCACATGTTTATGACAGTGTTGTTTAGTGTGGTTTCACTATATGGCACATATTTATGGCAGTGTTGTTTAGTGTGGTTTCACTATATGGCACATGTTTATGGCAGTGTTGTTTAGTGTGGTTTCACTATATGGCACATGTTTATGACAGTGTTGTTTCACTATATGGCACATGTTTATGACCGTGTTGTTTAGTGTGGTTTCACTATATGGCACATGTTTATGACAGTGTGGTTTCACTATATGGCACATGTTTATGACAGTGTGGTTTCACTATATGGCACATGTTTATGACAGTGTGGTTTCACTATATGGCACATGTTTATGACAGTGTTGTTTAGTGTGGTTTCACTATATGGCACATGTGTATGACAGTGTTGTTTAGTGTGGTTTCACTATATGGCACATGTTTATGACAGTGTTGTTTAGTGTGGTTTCACTATATGGCACATGTGTATGACAGTGTTGTTTAGTGTGGTTTCACTATATGGCACATGTTTATGGCAGTGTTGTTTAGTGTGGTTTCACTATATGGCACATGTTTATGGCAGTGTTGTTTAGTGTGGTTTCACTATATGGCACATGTTTATGACAGTGTTGTTTCACTATATGGCACATGTTTATGACAGTGTGGTTTCACTAGATGGCACATGTTTATGACAGTGTGGTTTCACTATATGGCACATGTTTATGACAATGTGGTTTCACTATATGGCACATGTTTATGACAGTGTGGTTTCACTATATGGCACATGTTTATGACAGTGTTGTTTAGTGTGGTTTCACTATATGGCACATGTTTATGGCAGTGTTGTTTAGTGTGGTTTCACTATATGGCACATGTTTATGACAGTGTTGTTTCACTATATGGCACATATTTATGACAGTGTGGTTTCACTACATGGCACATGTTTATGACAGTGTGGTTTCACTATATGGCACATGTTTATGGCAGTGTTGTTTAGTGTGGTTTCACTATATGGCACATGTTTATGACAGTGTTGTTTCACTATATGGCACATGTTTATGACAGTGTTGTTTCACTATATGGCACATGTTTATGACAGTGTGGTTTCACTATATGGCACATGTTTATGACAGTGTGGTTTCACTATATGGCACATGTTTATGACAGTGTGGTTTCACTATATGGCACATGTTTATGACAGTGTGGTTTCACTATATGGCACATGTTTATGACAGTGTTGTTTAGTGTGGGTTCACTATATGGCACATGTTTATGACAGTGTTGTTTCACTATATGGCACATGTTTATGACAGTGTGGTTTCACTATATGGCACATGTTTATGACAGTGTTGTTTAGTGTGGTTTCACTATATGGCACATGTTTATGACAGTGTTGTTTAGTGTGGTTTCACTATATGGCACATGTTTATGACAGTGTGGTTTCACTATATGGCACATGTTTATGACAGTGTTGTTTAGTGTGGTTTCACTATATGGCACATGTTTATGACAGTGTTGTTTAGTGTGGTTTCACTATATGGCACATATTTATGGCAGTGTTGTTTAGTGTGGTTTCACTATATGGCACATGTTTATGGCAGTGTTGTTTAGTGTGGTTTCACTATATGGCACATGTTTATGACAGTGTTGTTTCACTATATGGCACATGTTTATGACCGTGTTGTTTAGTGTGGTTTCACTATATGGCACATGTTTATGACAGTGTGGTTTCACTATATGGCACATGTTTATGACAGTGTGGTTTCACTATATGGCACATGTTTATGACAGTGTGGTTTCACTATATGGCACATGTTTATGACAGTGTTGTTTAGTGTGGTTTCACTATATGGCACATGTGTATGACAGTGTTGTTTAGTGTGGTTTCACTATATGGCACATGTTTATGACAGTGTTGTTTAGTGTGGTTTCACTATATGGCACATGTGTATGACAGTGTTGTTTAGTGTGGTTTCACTATATGGCACATGTTTATGGCAGTGTTGTTTAGTGTGGTTTCACTATATGGCACATGTTTATGGCAGTGTTGTTTAGTGTGGTTTCACTATATGGCACATGTTTATGACAGTGTTGTTTCACTATATGGCACATGTTTATGACAGTGTGGTTTCACTAGATGGCACATGTTTATGACAGTGTGGTTTCACTATATGGCACATGTTTATGACAATGTGGTTTCACTATATGGCACATGTTTATGACAGTGTGGTTTCACTATATGGCACATGTTTATGACAGTGTTGTTTAGTGTGGTTTCACTATATGGCACATGTTTATGGCAGTGTTGTTTAGTGTGGTTTCACTATATGGCACATGTTTATGACAGTGTTGTTTCACTATATGGCACATATTTATGACAGTGTGGTTTCACTACATGGCACATGTTTATGACAGTGTGGTTTCACTATATGGCACATGTTTATGACAGTGTTGTTTAGTGTGGTTTCACTATATGGCACATGTTTGACAGTGTTGTTTAGTGTGGTTTCACTATATGGCACATGTTTATGACAGTGTTGTTTAGTGTGGTTTCACTATATGGCACATGTTTATGACAGTGTTGTTTCACTATATGGCACATGTTTATGACCGTGTTGTTTAGTGTGGTTTCACTATATGGCACATGTTTATGACAGTGTTGTTTCACTATATGGCACATGTTTATGAGAGTGTGGTTTCACTATATGGCACATGTTTATGACAGTGTTGTTTAGTGTGGTTTCACTATATGGCACATGTTTATGACAGTGTTGTTTAGTGTGGTTTCACTATATGGCACATGTTTATGACAGTGTGGTTTCACTATATGGCACATATTTATGACAGTGTTGTTTAGTGTGGTTTCACTATATGGCACATGTTTATGACAGTGTTGTTTAGTGTGGTTTCACTATATGGCACATGTTTATGACAGTGTGGTTTCACTATATAGCACATGTTTATGACAGTGTTGTTTAGTGTGGTTTCACTATATGGCACATGTTTATGACAGTGTTGTTTAGTGTGGTTTCACTATATGGCACATGTTTATGACAGTGTGGTTTCACTATATGGCACATGTTTATGACAGTGTTGTTTAGTGTGGTTTCACTATATGGCACATGTTTATGACAGTGTTGTTTAGTGTGGTTTCACTATATGGAACATGTTTATGACAGTGTTGTTTCACTATATGGCACATGTTTATGACAGTGTTGTTTAGTGTGGTTTCACTATATGGCACATGTTTATGACAGTGTTGTTTAGTGTGGTTTCACTATATGGCACATGTGTATGACAGTGTTGTTTAGTGTGGTTTCACTATATGGCACATGTTTATGACAGTGTGGTTTCACTATATGGCACATGTTTATGACAGTGTTGTTTAGTGTGGTTTCACTATATGGCACATGTGTATGACAGTGTTGTTTAGTGTGGTTTCACTATATGGCACATGTGTATGACAGTGTTGTTTAGTGTGGTTTCACTATATGGCACATGTTTATGACAGTGTTGTTTAGTGTGGTTTCACTATATGGCACATGTTTATGACAGTGTTGTTTAGTGTGGTTTCACTATATGGCACATGTGTATGACAGTGTTGTTTAGTGTGGTTTCACTATATGGCACATGTTTATGACAGTGTTGTTTCACTATATGGCACATGTTTATGACAGTGTGGTTTCACTATATGGCACATGTTTATGACAGTGTGGTTTCACTATATGGCACATGTTTATGACAGTGTGGTTTCACTATATGGCACATGTTTATGACAGTGTGGTTTCACTATATGGCACATGTTTATGACAGTGTTGTTTAGTGTGGGTTCACTATATGGCACATGTTTATGACAGTGTTGTTTCACTATATGGCACATGTTTATGACAGTGTGGTTTCACTATATGGCACATGTTTATGACAGTGTTGTTTAGTGTGGTTTCACTATATGGCACATGTTTATGACAGTGTTGTTTAGTGTGGTTTCACTATATGGCACATGTTTATGACAGTGTTGTTTAGTGTGGTTTCACTATATGGCACATATTTATGGCAGTGTTGTTTAGTGTGGTTTCACTATATGGCACATGTTTATGGCAGTGTTGTTTAGTGTGGTTTCACTATATGGCACATGTTTATGACAGTGTTGTTTCACTATATGGCACATGTTTATGACCGTGTTGTTTAGTGTGGTTTCACTATATGGCACATGTTTATGACAGTGTGGTTTCACTATATGGCACATGTTTATGACAGTGTGGTTTCACTATATGGCACATGTTTATGACAGTGTGGTTTCACTATATGGCACATGTTTATGACAGTGTTGTTTAGTGTGGTTTCACTATATGGCACATGTGTATGACAGTGTTGTTTAGTGTGGTTTCACTATATGGCACATGTTTATGACAGTGTTGTTTAGTGTGGTTTCACTATATGGCACATGTGTATGACAGTGTTGTTTAGTGTGGTTTCACTATATGGCACATGTTTATGGCAGTGTTGTTTAGTGTGGTTTCACTATATGGCACATGTTTATGGCAGTGTTGTTTAGTGTGGTTTCACTATATGGCACATGTTTATGACAGTGTTGTTTCACTATATGGCACATGTTTATGACAGTGTGGTTTCACTAGATGGCACATGTTTATGACAGTGTGGTTTCACTATATGGCACATGTTTATGACAATGTGGTTTCACTATATGGCACATGTTTATGACAGTGTGGTTTCACTATATGGCACATGTTTATGACAGTGTTGTTTAGTGTGGTTTCACTATATGGCACATGTTTATGGCAGTGTTGTTTAGTGTGGTTTCACTATATGGCACATGTTTATGACAGTGTTGTTTCACTATATGGCACATATTTATGACAGTGTGGTTTCACTACATGGCACATGTTTATGACAGTGTGGTTTCACTATATGGCACATGTTTATGGCAGTGTTGTTTAGTGTGGTTTCACTATATGGCACATGTTTATGACAGTGTTGTTTCACTATATGGCACATGTTTATGACAGTGTTGTTTCACTATATGGCACATGTTTATGACAGTGTGGTTTCACTATATGGCACATGTTTATGACAGTGTGGTTTCACTATATGGCACATGTTTATGACAGTGTGGTTTCACTATATGGCACATGTTTATGACAGTGTGGTTTCACTATATGGCACATGTTTATGACAGTGTTGTTTAGTGTGGGTTCACTATATGGCACATGTTTATGACAGTGTTGTTTCACTATATGGCACATGTTTATGACAGTGTGGTTTCACTATATGGCACATGTTTATGACAGTGTTGTTTAGTGTGGTTTCACTATATGGCACATGTTTATGACAGTGTTGTTTAGTGTGGTTTCACTATATGGCACATGTTTATGACAGTGTGGTTTCACTATATGGCACATGTTTATGACAGTGTTGTTTAGTGTGGTTTCACTATATGGCACATGTTTATGACAGTGTTGTTTAGTGTGGTTTCACTATATGGCACATATTTATGGCAGTGTTGTTTAGTGTGGTTTCACTATATGGCACATGTTTATGGCAGTGTTGTTTAGTGTGGTTTCACTATATGGCACATGTTTATGACAGTGTTGTTTCACTATATGGCACATGTTTATGACCGTGTTGTTTAGTGTGGTTTCACTATATGGCACATGTTTATGACAGTGTGGTTTCACTATATGGCACATGTTTATGACAGTGTGGTTTCACTATATGGCACATGTTTATGACAGTGTGGTTTCACTATATGGCACATGTTTATGACAGTGTTGTTTAGTGTGGTTTCACTATATGGCACATGTGTATGACAGTGTTGTTTAGTGTGGTTTCACTATATGGCACATGTTTATGACAGTGTTGTTTAGTGTGGTTTCACTATATGGCACATGTGTATGACAGTGTTGTTTAGTGTGGTTTCACTATATGGCACATGTTTATGGCAGTGTTGTTTAGTGTGGTTTCACTATATGGCACATGTTTATGGCAGTGTTGTTTAGTGTGGTTTCACTATATGGCACCTGTTTATGACAGTGTTGTTTCACTATATGGCACATGTTTATGACAGTGTGGTTTCACTAGATGGCACATGTTTATGACAGTGTGGTTTCACTATATGGCACATGTTTATGACAATGTGGTTTCACTATATGGCACATGTTTATGACAGTGTGGTTTCACTATATGGCACATGTTTATGACAGTGTTGTTTAGTGTGGTTTCACTATATGGCACATGTTTATGGCAGTGTTGTTTAGTGTGGTTTCACTATATGGCACATGTTTATGACAGTGTTGTTTCACTATATGGCACATATTTATGACAGTGTGGTTTCACTACATGGCACATGTTTATGACAGTGTGGTTTCACTATATGGCACATGTTTATGACAGTGTTGTTTAGTGTGGTTTCACTATATGGCACATGTTTGACAGTGTTGTTTAGTGTGGTTTCACTATATGGCACATGTTTATGACAGTGTTGTTTAGTGTGGTTTCACTATATGGCACATGTTTATGACAGTGTTGTTTCACTATATGGCACATGTTTATGACCGTGTTGTTTAGTGTGGTTTCACTATATGGCACATGTTTATGACAGTGTTGTTTCACTATATGGCACATGTTTATGAGAGTGTGGTTTCACTATATGGCACATGTTTATGACAGTGTTGTTTAGTGTGGTTTCACTATATGGCACATGTTTATGACAGTGTTGTTTAGTGTGGTTTCACTATATGGCACATGTTTATGACAGTGTGGTTTCACTATATGGCACATATTTATGACAGTGTTGTTTAGTGTGGTTTCACTATATGGCACATGTTTATGACAGTGTTGTTTAGTGTGGTTTCACTATATGGCACATGTTTATGACAGTGTGGTTTCACTATATAGCACATGTTTATGACAGTGTTGTTTAGTGTGGTTTCACTATATGGCACATGTTTATGACAGTGTTGTTTAGTGTGGTTTCACTATATGGCACATGTTTATGACAGTGTGGTTTCACTATATGGCACATGTTTATGACAGTGTTGTTTAGTGTGGTTTCACTATATGGCACATGTTTATGACAGTGTTGTTTAGTGTGGTTTCACTATATGGAACATGTTTATGACAGTGTTGTTTCACTATATGGCACATGTTTATGACAGTGTTGTTTAGTGTGGTTTCACTATATGGCACATGTTTATGACAGTGTTGTTTAGTGTGGTTTCACTATATGGCACATGTGTATGACAGTGTTGTTTAGTGTGGTTTCACTATATGGCACATGTTTATGACAGTGTGGTTTCACTATATGGCACATGTTTATGACAGTGTTGTTTAGTGTGGTTTCACTATATGGCACATGTGTATGACAGTGTTGTTTAGTGTGGTTTCACTATATGGCACATGTGTATGACAGTGTTGTTTAGTGTGGTTTCACTATATGGCACATGTTTATGACAGTGTTGTTTAGTGTGGTTTCACTATATGGCACATGTTTATGACAGTGTTGTTTAGTGTGGTTTCACTATATGGCACATGTGTATGACAGTGTTGTTTAGTGTGGTTTCACTATATGGCACATGTTTATGACAGTGTTGTTTCACTATATGGCACATGTTTATGACAGTGTGGTTTCACTATATGGCACATGTTTATGACAGTGTGGTTTCACTATATGGCACATGTTTATGACAGTGTGGTTTCACTATATGGCACATGTTTATGACAGTGTGGTTTCACTATATGGCACATGTTTATGACAGTGTTGTTTAGTGTGGGTTCACTATATGGCACATGTTTATGACAGTGTTGTTTCACTATATGGCACATGTTTATGACAGTGTGGTTTCACTATATGGCACATGTTTATGACAGTGTTGTTTAGTGTGGTTTCACTATATGGCACATGTTTATGACAGTGTTGTTTAGTGTGGTTTCACTATATGGCACATGTTTATGACAGTGTTGTTTAGTGTGGTTTCACTATATGGCACATATTTATGGCAGTGTTGTTTAGTGTGGTTTCACTATATGGCACATGTTTATGGCAGTGTTGTTTAGTGTGGTTTCACTATATGGCACATGTTTATGACAGTGTTGTTTCACTATATGGCACATGTTTATGACCGTGTTGTTTAGTGTGGTTTCACTATATGGCACATGTTTATGACAGTGTGGTTTCACTATATGGCACATGTTTATGACAGTGTGGTTTCACTATATGGCACATGTTTATGACAGTGTGGTTTCACTATATGGCACATGTTTATGACAGTGTTGTTTAGTGTGGTTTCACTATATGGCACATGTGTATGACAGTGTTGTTTAGTGTGGTTTCACTATATGGCACATGTTTATGACAGTGTTGTTTAGTGTGGTTTCACTATATGGCACATGTGTATGACAGTGTTGTTTAGTGTGGTTTCACTATATGGCACATGTTTATGGCAGTGTTGTTTAGTGTGGTTTCACTATATGGCACATGTTTATGGCAGTGTTGTTTAGTGTGGTTTCACTATATGGCACATGTTTATGACAGTGTTGTTTCACTATATGGCACATGTTTATGACAGTGTGGTTTCACTAGATGGCACATGTTTATGACAGTGTGGTTTCACTATATGGCACATGTTTATGACAATGTGGTTTCACTATATGGCACATGTTTATGACAGTGTGGTTTCACTATATGGCACATGTTTATGACAGTGTTGTTTAGTGTGGTTTCACTATATGGCACATGTTTATGGCAGTGTTGTTTAGTGTGGTTTCACTATATGGCACATGTTTATGACAGTGTTGTTTCACTATATGGCACATATTTATGACAGTGTGGTTTCACTACATGGCACATGTTTATGACAGTGTGGTTTCACTATATGGCACATGTTTATGGCAGTGTTGTTTAGTGTGGTTTCACTATATGGCACATGTTTATGACAGTGTTGTTTCACTATATGGCACATGTTTATGACAGTGTTGTTTCACTATATGGCACATGTTTATGACAGTGTGGTTTCACTATATGGCACATGTTTATGACAGTGTGGTTTCACTATATGGCACATGTTTATGACAGTGTGGTTTCACTATATGGCACATGTTTATGACAGTGTGGTTTCACTATATGGCACATGTTTATGACAGTGTTGTTTAGTGTGGGTTCACTATATGGCACATGTTTATGACAGTGTTGTTTCACTATATGGCACATGTTTATGACAGTGTGGTTTCACTATATGGCACATGTTTATGACAGTGTTGTTTAGTGTGGTTTCACTATATGGCACATGTTTATGACAGTGTTGTTTAGTGTGGTTTCACTATATGGCACATGTTTATGACAGTGTGGTTTCACTATATGGCACATGTTTATGACAGTGTTGTTTAGTGTGGTTTCACTATATGGCACATGTTTATGACAGTGTTGTTTAGTGTGGTTTCACTATATGGCACATATTTATGGCAGTGTTGTTTAGTGTGGTTTCACTATATGGCACATGTTTATGGCAGTGTTGTTTAGTGTGGTTTCACTATATGGCACATGTTTATGACAGTGTTGTTTCACTATATGGCACATGTTTATGACCGTGTTGTTTAGTGTGGTTTCACTATATGGCACATGTTTATGACAGTGTGGTTTCACTATATGGCACATGTTTATGACAGTGTGGTTTCACTATATGGCACATGTTTATGACAGTGTGGTTTCACTATATGGCACATGTTTATGACAGTGTTGTTTAGTGTGGTTTCACTATATGGCACATGTGTATGACAGTGTTGTTTAGTGTGGTTTCACTATATGGCACATGTTTATGACAGTGTTGTTTAGTGTGGTTTCACTATATGGCACATGTGTATGACAGTGTTGTTTAGTGTGGTTTCACTATATGGCACATGTTTATGGCAGTGTTGTTTAGTGTGGTTTCACTATATGGCACATGTTTATGGCAGTGTTGTTTAGTGTGGTTTCACTATATGGCACCTGTTTATGACAGTGTTGTTTCACTATATGGCACATGTTTATGACAGTGTGGTTTCACTAGATGGCACATGTTTATGACAGTGTGGTTTCACTATATGGCACATGTTTATGACAATGTGGTTTCACTATATGGCACATGTTTATGACAGTGTGGTTTCACTATATGGCACATGTTTATGACAGTGTTGTTTAGTGTGGTTTCACTATATGGCACATGTTTATGGCAGTGTTGTTTAGTGTGGTTTCACTATATGGCACATGTTTATGACAGTGTTGTTTCACTATATGGCACATATTTATGACAGTGTGGTTTCACTACATGGCACATGTTTATGACAGTGTGGTTTCACTATATGGCACATGTTTATGACAGTGTTGTTTAGTGTGGTTTCACTATATGGCACATGTTTGACAGTGTTGTTTAGTGTGGTTTCACTATATGGCACATGTTTATGACAGTGTTGTTTAGTGTGGTTTCACTATATGGCACATGTTTATGACAGTGTTGTTTCACTATATGGCACATGTTTATGACCGTGTTGTTTAGTGTGGTTTCACTATATGGCACATGTTTATGACAGTGTTGTTTCACTATATGGCACATGTTTATGAGAGTGTGGTTTCACTATATGGCACATGTTTATGACAGTGTTGTTTAGTGTGGTTTCACTATATGGCACATGTTTATGACAGTGTTGTTTAGTGTGGTTTCACTATATGGCACATGTTTATGACAGTGTGGTTTCACTATATGGCACATATTTATGACAGTGTTGTTTAGTGTGGTTTCACTATATGGCACATGTTTATGACAGTGTTGTTTAGTGTGGTTTCACTATATGGCACATGTTTATGACAGTGTGGTTTCACTATATAGCACATGTTTATGACAGTGTTGTTTAGTGTGGTTTCACTATATGGCACATGTTTATGACAGTGTTGTTTAGTGTGGTTTCACTATATGGCACATGTTTATGACAGTGTGGTTTCACTATATGGCACATGTTTATGACAGTGTTGTTTAGTGTGGTTTCACTATATGGCACATGTTTATGACAGTGTTGTTTAGTGTGGTTTCACTATATGGAACATGTTTATGACAGTGTTGTTTCACTATATGGCACATGTTTATGACAGTGTTGTTTAGTGTGGTTTCACTATATGGCACATGTTTATGACAGTGTTGTTTAGTGTGGTTTCACTATATGGCACATGTTTATGACAGTGTTGTTTAGTGTGGTTTCACTATATGGCACATGTTTATGACAGTGTTGTTTAGTGTGGTTTCACTATATGGCACATGTTTATGACAGTGTTGTTTCACTATATGGCACATGTTTATGACAGTGTTGTTTCACTATATGGCACATGTTTATGACAGTGTTGTTTCACTATATGGCACATGTTTATGACAGTGTTGTTTAGTGTGGTTTCACTATATGGCACATGTTTATGACAGTGTTGTTTAGTGTGGTTTCACTATATGGCACATGTTTATGACAGTGTTGTTTAGTGTGGTTTCACTATTTGGCATAGGTTTATGACAGTGTTGTTTAGTGTGGTTTCACTATATGGCACATGTTTATGACAGTGTTGTTTAGTGTTGTTTCACTATATGGCACATGTTTATGACAGTGTTGTTTCACTATATGGCACATGTTTATGACAGTGTTGTTTCACTATATGGCACATGTTTATGACAGTGTTGTTTAGTGTGGTTTCACTATATGGCACATGTTTATGACAGTGTTGTTTAGTGTGGTTTCACTATATGGCACATGTTTATGACAGTGTTGTTTAGTGTGGTTTCACTATATGGCACATGTTTATGACAGTGTTGTTTAGTGTGGTTTCACTATATGGCACATGTTTATGACGGTGTTGTTTAGTGTGGTTTCACTATATGGCACATGTTTATGACAGTGTTGTTTCACTATATGGCACATGTTTATGACAGTGTTGTTTCACTATATGGCACATGTTTATGACAGTGTTGTTTAGTGTGATTTCACTATATGGCACATGTTTATGACAGTGTTGTTTAGTGTGGTTTCACTATATGGCACATGTTTATGACAGTGTTGTTTAGTGTGGTTTCACTATATGGCACATGTTTATGACAGTGTTGTTTAGTGTGGTTTCACTATATGGCACATGTTTATGACAGTGTGGTTTCACTATATGGCACATGTTTATGACAGTGTTGTTTAGTGTGGTTTCACTATATGGCACATGTTTATGACAGTGTTGTTTAGTGTGGTTTCACTATATGGCACATGTTTATGACAGTGTGGTTTCACTATATAGCACATGTTTATGACAGTGTTGTTTAGTGTGGTTTCACTATATGGCACATGTTTATGACAGTGTTGTTTAGTGTGGTTTCACTATATGGCACATGTTTATGACAGTGTGGTTTCACTATATGGCACATGTTTATGACAGTGTTGTTTAGTGTGGTTTCACTATATGGCACATGTTTATGACAGTGTTGTTTAGTGTGGTTTCACTATATGGAACATGTTTATGACAGTGTTGTTTCACTATATGGCACATGTTTATGACAGTGTTGTTTAGTGTAGTTTCACTATATGGCACATGTTTATGACAGTGTTGTTTCACTATATGGCACATGTTTATGACAGTGTTGTTTCACTATATGGCACATATTTATGACAGTGTTGTTTAGTGTGGTTTCACTATATGGCACATGTTTATGACAGTGTTGTTTAGTGTGGTTTCACTATACGGCACATGTTTATGACAGTGTTGTTTAGTGTGGTTTCACTATATGGCACAGGTTTATGACAGTGTTGTTTAGTGTTGTTTCACTATATGGCACATGTTTATGACAGTGTTGTTTCACTATATGGCACATGTTTATGACAGTGTTGTTTCACTATATGGCACATGTTTATGACAGTGTTGTTTAGTGTGGTTTCACTATATGGCACATGTTTATGACAGTGTTGTTTAGTGTGGTTTCACTATATGGCACATGTTTATGACAGCGTTGTTTAGTGTGGTTTCACTATATGGCACATGTTTATGACAGTGTTGTTTAGTGTGGTTTCACTATATGGCACATGTTTATGACGGTGTTGTTTAGTGTGGTTTCACTATATGGCACATGTTTATGACAGTGTTGTTTCACTATATGGCACATGTTTATGACAGTGTGATTTCACTATATGGCACATGTTTATGACAGTGTTGTTTAGTGTGGTTTCACTATATGGCACATGTTTATGACAGTGTTGTTTAGTGTGGTTTCACTATATGGCACATGTTTATGACAGTGTTGTTTAGTGTTGTTTCACTATATGGCACATGTTTATGACAGTGTTGTTTCACTATATGGTACATGTTTATGACAGTGTTGTTTAGTGTGGTTTCACTATATGGCACATGTTTATGACAGTGTTGTTTAGTGTGGTTTCACTATATGGCACATGTTTATGACAGTGTTGTTTAGTGTGGTTTCACTATATGGCACATGTGTATGACAGTGTTGTTTAGTGTGGTTTCACTATATGGCACATGTTTATGACAGTGTTGTTTAGTGTGGTTTCACTATATGGCACATGTGTATGACAGTGTTGTTTAGTGTGGTTTCACTATATGGCACATGTTTATGACAGTGTTGTTTAGTGTGGTTTCACTATATGGCACATGTTTATGACAGTGTTGTTTAGTGTGGTTTCACTATATGGCACATGTTTATGACAGTGTTGTTTAGTGTTGTTTCACTATATGGCACATGTTTATGACAGTGTTGTTTCACTATATGGTACATGTTTATGACAGTGTTGTTTAGTGTGGTTTCACTATATGGCACATGTTTATGACGGTGTTGTTTAGTGTGGTTTCACTATATGGCACATGTTTATGACAGTGTTGTTTCACTATATGGCACATGTTTATGACAGTGTTGTTTCACTATATGGGACATGTTTATGACAGTGTTGTTTAGTGTGGTTTCACTATATGGCACATGTTTATGACAGTGTTGTTTAGTGTGGTTTCACTATATGGCACAGGTTTATGACAGTGTTGTTTAGTGTGGTTTCACTATATGGCACATGTTTATGACAGTGTTGTTTAGTGTGGTTTCACTATATGGCACATGTTTATGACAGTGTTGTTTAGTGTGGTTTCACTATATGGCACATGTGTATGACAGTGTTGTTTAGTGTGGTTTCACTATATGGCACATGTTTATGACAGTGTTGTTTAGTGTGGTTTCACTATATGGCACATGTGTATGACAGTGTTGTTTAGTGTGGTTTCACTATATGGCACATGTTTATGACAGTGTTGTTTAGTGTGGTTTCACTATATGGCACATGTTTATGACAGTGTTGTTTAGTGTGGTTTCACTATATGGCACATGTTTATGACAGTGTTGTTTAGTGTGGTTTCACTATATGGCACATGTTTATGACAGTGTTGTTTAGTGTGGTTTCACTATATGGCACATGTTTATGACAGTGTTGTTTAGTGTGGTTTCACTATATGGCACATGTTTATGACAGTGTTGTTTAGTGTGACTTTTGAGCAGGACTGTAAATGTTTGAATGTAACCTTTAAGCTGCTTGCGGCTCTTCAGGAGCTCCTTGATCAGTCTGGCAACTTCCGGGTGTGCGGTCTTGTCGTAGGAGGACGGCTAGGAAAAGAGAGCATGGATGTAAAAATGTGCTGACTCCTTCCTTCTGCCTTCGGTGTTCACCTTCAGCCTCTCCTGCTCAAAATGCTCCTCCAGCTGCCGGATCCTCTTCCTCAAGGTCTGAACGTGTCTTTTCAGCACCGACACGGACGAGGCGGCGTCATCAGGCTCGGCGCGGACGCTGCAGCGCGCCCTAGGGCCAGGAAACACCACACCACACACATCTGACGAGGTCTGACCTTTGGCAAAGAAGTGTGTGACACGAGCGCGTCTTACATGCGGATGTGCTGCGAGCACGGCGGCGAGGGGGCGCTGTCGGGGTCCAGGTTGTAGCGCAGACTGCCGCTCAGGTTGGGGCAGCGCGGCGACGGCACGGGACACTCGCTGGTGGTGAGGCTGGAGAGGAGAGGAGGGCTGCTGGTGGAGCCCGGAGAGCTGGACAGGGGCTCCTCATCGCCCCACGGTGGCGGGGCGGGGGAGCACGCAGGACCGGATGGCGAGGAGTCGACTACCATCACACAGAGAAGACAAATGAGGAGGAAAAACAAGCCAAGAGGCAGAAGGTGTGGATATCTTTCTAATTGATATTTATTTTGGTGTTCCAGTCAGCTTGCATGAGGGACAGTTGATGGAGGACTAACACACGTTATGTTTTTTAATGCAACTTCACCTTTTTAGGCCTTTTAGGAGTACGTATGGTTCCATAATGGCACCACTTTTAGGAGTACGTATGGTTCCATAATGGCACCACTTTTAGGAGTACGTATGGTTCCATAATGGCACCACTTTTAGGAGTACGTATGGTTCCATAATGGCACCACTTTTAGGAGTACGTATGGTTCCGTAATGGCACAAAAGTATGTATGGTTCCGTAATGGCACCACTTTTAGGAGTACGTATGGTTCCATAATGGCACCACTTTTAGGAGTACGTATGGTTCCATAATGGCACCACTTTTAGGAGTACGTATGATTCCGTAATGGCACCACTTTTAGGAGTACGTATGGTTCCGTAATGGCACCACTTTTAGGAGTATGTATGGTTCCATAATGGCACCACTTTTAGGAGTACGTATGGTTCCGTAATGGCACCACTTTTAGGAGTACGTATGGTTCCGTAATGGCACAAAAGTATGTATGGTTCCGTAATGGCACCACTTTTAGGAGTACGTATGGTTCCGTAATGGCACCACTTTTAGGAGTACGTATGGTTCCGTAATGGCACAAAAGTATGTATGGTTCCGTAATGGCACCACTTTTAGGAGTACGTATGGTTCCATAATGGCACCACTTTTAGGAGTACGTATGGTTCCATAATGGCACCACTTTTAGGAGTACGTATGGTTCCGTAATGGCACAAAAGTATGTATGGTTCCGTAATGGCACCACTTTTAGGAGTACGTATGGTTCCATAATGGCACCACTTTTAGGAGTACGTATGGTTCCATAATGGCACCACTTTTAGGAGTACGTATGGTTCCAGTTCCACAATGGCACCACTTTTAGGAGTACGTATGGTTCCACAATGGCACCACTTTTAGGAGTACGTATGGTTCCATAATGGCACCACTTTTAGGAGTACGTATGGTTCCGTAATGGCACCACTTTTAGGAGTACGTATGGTTCCGTAATGGCACCACTTTTAGGAGTACGTATGGTTCCATAATGGCACCACTTTTAGGAGTACGTATGGTTCCATAATGGCACCACTTTTAGGAGTACGTATGGTTCCGTAATGGCACCACTTTTAGGAGTACGTATGGTTCCATAATGGCACCACTTTTAGGAGTACGTATGGTTCCATAATGGCACCACTTTTAGGAGTACGTATGGTTCCATAATGGCACCACTTTTAGGAGTACGTATGGTTCCATAATGGCACCGGTGCCAAGGTAAACAGTATAGTAACCACACCCAAACCTTACTTTCATGCTACACTGCATCCAGAAGGGGGGGCCCTTACACAAAAATAAAAATAAAAACGATGGTCTGAGAGTCTTTCAGGTGCATGTCATTTTTTTTGTATTTTAGTTTTAATAAATCTGCAAAATTTGGGGAAAAGAAAACCTTTACTGTAGAATTTTGAGGACAAAAATGAATGTATTCCATTTTGGAATAAGTGTGTAACATAACAATGTGGAAAAAGTGAAGCGCTGTGAATACTTTCCGGATGCACTGTAGTATTGGCGATACTGTACAAGTAACATCGTGTAAGTAGTGAAGTGAATTATATTTATATAGCGCTTTTCTCTAGTGACTCAAAGTGCTTTTACATAGTGAATATTTAATATGTAAGTTCCATTTAAAGCAGTGTGGGTGGCACTGGCTCAAGTGTCTTGCCCAAGGACACAACGGCAGTGACTAGGATGGCAGAAGCGGGGATCGAACCTGGAACCCTCAAGTTGCTGGCACGGCCGCTCTACCAACCGAGCTATGCCGCCCCAAGTAATTGAGAGAATATTGACAAGTAAGTCGTTTTGCTGCAATTTTACTGTGTTTTGTATTTCTGCAATAATTATGACCATTTATTGTGGCTTTTATTTGTTATTTTTGACCGTATTACTTAGTAATTTAATATATACAGTATATATATTTGAAGTATATAAACTATTAGTATATTCAACTTGAACGTTAGAGAACTCCACAAAAAATAAAAAAGGCACGTCTGCCAGAAATAATAAAGGTAATAAATGGATTTCAATTGTACGGAGCCCCTAAAGGGACATGGGGGAATTATTATTTTTAATAATTTCTTTTATTTTTTTAGACATGTATCTCGTGCACACGAGAAACTTTTTATAAAGTTATAAAAAAAAATTAAAAAAGTTAATTTTTTTTGTTATTTTTTTTTTTAGACATGTTTCTCGTGCGCACGGCAAACATGTCTAAGAAAATAAAATAAAAAATACAATTAAAAAAAAAAAAATCCCCCATGTCCCTTTAGGGGCTCCGTACAATTGTTACATACTTTTGATTTAAATTAATTAAAAAGTGTGCCAGTACAAATCAATACTTAAAACAATAAAAGCTTAGCCATTAAAACAGATAAAATACTAAAACTAAAACACTATCAGTGAAATATAAAAAATGCAAAATAGTGTTGTTGTTTTTTAACAGTGTGTCTATTAATTTTGGTTATTTAAAAAAAACATTCACTTGCTCAAAAAAGTATTTTTTAAACACATTTAAGAATACTGCGATATACACTATATTGCCAAAAGTATTTGGCCACCTGCCTTGACTCACATATGAACTTGAAGTGCCATACCATTCCTAACCCATAGGGTTCAATATGACCTTTTGCAGCTATTACAGCTTCAACTCTTCTGGGAAGGCTGTCCACAAGGTTGCCGAGTGTCTTTATAGGATTTTCCACCATTCTTCCAAAAGCGCATTGGTGAGGTCACACACTGATGTTGGTGGAGAAGGCCTGGCTCTCAGTCTCCCTTCTAATTCATCCCAAAGGTGTTCTATCGGGTTCAGGTCAGGACTCTGTGCAGGCCAGTCAAGTTCATCCACACCAGACTCTGTCATCCATGTCTGTATGGACCTTGCTTTGTGCACTGGTGCACAGTCATGTTGGAAGAGGAAGGGGCCCGCTCCAGGAGTCGGGCTTGTCCTCTTAGTTCCAGTGAAAGGAACTTTGAATGCTCCAGTTTGGAGCGGGCCCCTTCCTCTTCCAACATGACTGTGCACCAGTGCACAAAGCAAGGTCAATAAAGACATGGATGACAGAGTCTGGTGTGGATGAACTTGACTGGCCTGCACAGAGTCCTGACCTGAACCCGATAGAACACCTTTGGGATGAATTAGAAGGGAGACTGAGAGCCAGGCCTTCTCCACCAACATCAGTGTGTGACCTCACCAATGCGCTTTTGGAAGAATGGTGGAAAATTGCTATAAAGACACTCGGCAACCTTGTGGACAGCCTTCCCAGAAGAGTTGAAGCTGTAATAGCTGCAAAAGCTCATATTGAACCCTATGGGTTACCATGAATTGATTACATGGACCCCGACTTAAACAAGTTGAACAACTTATTGGGGTGTTACCATTTAGTGGTCAATTGTACGGAATATGTACTGTACTGTGCAATCTACTAATACAAGTTTCAATCAATCAATCAAATCAATGGTTTAGGAATGGTATGGCACTTCTGCTTCATATGTGAGTCAAGGCAGGTGGCCAAATACTTTTGGCAACATAGTGTAGAAGTCATGTTCATACCATTACACCAACACTACACATGATACTTCAAATGCGGGTACTGCCATTTTGTTGAGTTTTTCTAAAAAAGCAACCTTCATGAAGAGGTTGCCTACAGCCACAGCTGTTCATGACAATGTTTGTGCTCATTAGAGAACACAGCCGTTATTTGCTTTGGTAGACTCACCAGCAGAGGTGGGTAGTAACGCGCTACATTTACTCCGTTACATCTACTTGAGTAACTTTTGGGATAAATTGTACTTCTAAGAGTAGTTTTAATGCAACATACTTTTACTTGAGTATATTTATAGAGAAGAAACGCTACTTTTACTCCGCTCCATTTATCTACATTCAGCTCGCTACTCGCTACTGATTTTTATCCATCTGTTAATGCACGCTTTGTTTGTTTTGGTCCGTCAGACAGACCTTCAAAGTAGGATCTATGCATGCCTGCGTTTCACCAATCAGATGCAGTCACTGGTGACGTTTGACTCCGTTTCACCAATCAAATGCAGTCACTGGTGACGTTTGACTCCGTTTCACCAATCAAATGCAGTCACTGGTGACGTTTGACTCCGTTACACCAATCAAACAGAGCCAGGCGGTCACATGATTAACAAGCTTACATGAACTCAACATCAAATTTGAGGAAGCACATGGCGGTAAGTAACGTTAGTAGATATTTTGGCTGTCACCTTAGGCTGATGTTAGCTTCCCTGCTATGAATCACTGTCAAATGTACATCGTGTGGGGACATTTATTAACACACTGCGGCCTCATAGACACACACACACACACACACACACACACACACACACACACACACACACACACACACACACACACACACACACACACACACACACACACACACACACACACACACACACACACACACACACACACACACACACACACACACACACACACACACACACACACACACACACACACACACACACACACACACACACGCATAGAAACACCAACCAGAAGTGCACAGTGTGTTCCCAAGTGCAGCCCACACCTATCAGTTTATGGTTTGCGTAAAGGCTAACTTGTTATTTTCCTTTCATTTATTTATTTTTCCTTTGTAATCTCTGCCTACTGAGCCTATGGTGCTGTTAAGTTATTGTGGCTCAATTTGCCTTCATTTTTTTTATGTTAATGTATTATTATTTAATATATATTATGGTTTTAGTTGCTTAAGAGATATTCCTGGCTCTGAATTTGCTCATTGTTATTTTTTATGTTTTTGTGCATTATTTGTTGCCGTCATCATTAAAGGAACAGGTTACTCATCAGTTACTCAGTACTTGAGTAGTTTTTTCACAACATACTTTTGACTTTTACTCAAGTAAATATTTGGCTGACTACTCCTTACTTTTACTTGAGTAATACATCTCTAAAGTAACAGTACTCTTACTTGGCTACTCTACCCACCTCTGTGTAGCAGCCAGCGAGACGTGGTGAGTCACTGAAGAGAGGCGCGTCTACAGTCGCTCACTTCAGACTAAATTGATGACTTCTTCTGAGAGGATGTTCTACTAAACATTGAACTGATTGGTCCATGAAGGAGCTTCACTCTGCATGCATGTTAGTCAGTGAGGTATTAATAGTCAGTGAGGTATTAATGCACAACTTCCCTCCTCACAAGTGCAGAGGACATTTTAAATCGAGCGCGGTGCTTCTGTGTGGTGCTGCACGCTCAGAAAGACATTTGAGGGAACTCACCAGGCTGTGGGCGCTCCACTGGCGGAGGCGAGTGGAGAACCGGCGTGTGACTGGAGGGAGGCTGGCGGTGGGCTGGCAGGCTCTTCTGGTCCTCGGGTGCTGGGTTAGGGGGACCCGTGTCCGCCTCCAGGGCTTGCAGCTTGAGGGACGGGCTCTGGAAACAGAAGCAGAACATGGCGACGTCTTCCTTTAAGCCGTAAGTCCTCCACGGGGGGGCCGGGGACGAAGGCGTCACGCGGCGTTCAGCGCGTACGGGGAATTGGTAGAGGTCAGTAGGAACATGGCTGTCGCCTTCCTCAAAAACAAGTCGGCGGGGTCAGATGGCCTCCACGTGAAGAAGTCCATCATCTGAGCGGGAGAGCATCCCTAAATGCACATGGCATGCCTTCCGTGGAGCCAGCTGCCTCCACATGGATTATTCATCAGGCACGGCAAGAAGGGGCGCGGCGGGAATACCGCTCGTGTCGATGCGTGCGGCGTGGGCGTGCGCGAGGAGGAGGAGACGTGATGAGGGGTTTCCACGGCAACGTTGTCAGGGCGAGCCTATTTGATGGCGCTGCGGGAGTGGAGTGGAGCCGCTTGCCTCCGTGTCACGAACATGGAGGCTGGAATGAAGCGGTGCGGTCTGAGGCGGTTTTTAGGTGGGGGTGCGTGGGAGGAGGGGGGGGCGCTCTGACATCATCCTCCTCATCTTCATCTTGGCTTTTCTCACGCTCCTGAGGCTGTTCATTCATAAAAAAAACACAGCCTTGTGCGTCATCAGTGGAGGGATGTTGGGAGGGAGGAGGAGGAGGAGGAGGAGGAGGAGGAATCTAGAGATGAAGCACAAGCAGGCAAACTCACACATACACAAACTCACACATACACAAACTCACATACACAAACTGACACGTACACAAAGGTGTCAAAATAAATAGACAACCATTGAAGGTGCCCTGTTGTTATAAACACGCATTTGTCTAAAAACAAAAGCAGCGACTTGGATGGATCTATTGTGCGTCACAGTTGCAGGCCTGTAATTATCATCTGTGTGTGTGTGTGTGTGTGTGTGTGTGTGTGTGTATGTGTGTGTGTGTGTGTGTGTGTGTGTGTGTGCTTGACACACACACACACACACACATAGACACACACACACACACTTTTATTTCTTACCTTCTTGAAACCTGAGAAAAATGCCTACCTCTTCAGGACCAGCCTTTCTAGATATATAAAGAAGTGTATTTACAACATTAATAATATACACATACTATGCAAATATAAAAAAGATTGTTGTGAAAAATGAGTTGGAATTTCACAAAGAAAAAGGTCACAATTTCACAAGAAAAACTTTTGGCAGTGTTAGAATAAAAGTCGTAATTTTACTCAAAATAGTCAATTTTACAAGAAAAACGGAACATTTGTGCAATATTATGATAAAAGTTGGAATTTTACTCAGTAACAGTCACAATTTTATAAGAAAACTTTAACATTTTGGCAATATTATAATAATTGGAATTTTACTGGCAAAAGTCACTATTTTACAAGAACAACAAAAAAATTGGCAATATTGTGATAAGTCATAATTTTATATGACAAATGTCATTATTTTGCATTAAAATTTCATCATTTTACATTGAAAAAAAGTAATACTTTTATGAGAAAATATTGCATTACAGAAACCACCCTCATTTTGATAGACTTTACCAAATGAGACATTATATATTAGATGTATTGGTTTTCCAGGATTTATGTCATCACTTCTTCACACCTCTTCTTATGGAAGCTACTTTTCCTTGTTGATGTCTCAAGAAGGGTAGAAATACAACACACACACACACACACACACACACACACACACACACACACACACACACACACACACACACACACACACACACACACACACACACACACACACACACACACACACACACACACACACACACACACACACACACACACACACACACACACACTCTTATTTCTTACCTTCTTGAGACCTCTGAAATAATGCCTCCCTCTTCAGGACCCGCCTTTCTAGATATATAAAGAAGTGTATTTACAACATTAATAATATATACATACTATGCAAATATAATATTGTGAAAAATGAGTTGGAATTTCACAAAGAAATAGGTCACAATTTCACAAGAAAAACTTAGAATTTTGGCAGTGTTACAAAAAAAGTCGTCATTTTACTCAACGCAAGTCAACATTTTACAAGAAAAACTGAACATTTGTGCAATATTATGATCCATCCATCCATCCATCCATTTTCTACCACTTATCCCCTTCAGGGTCGCTGGAGCCTATCTCAGCTACAATCGGGCGGAAGGCGGGGTACACCCTGGACAAGTCGCAACCTCCTCACAGGGCCAACACAGAGACAACATTCACACTCACATTCACACACTAGGGACCATTTAGTGAATTTTACTTGGCAAAATGATGACAAAAGTCATCATTTTTCTTTTTAAAAAGTCACTATTTTACAAGAATAACAAAAAAAATGGCAATATTGTGATAGGTCAGAATTTGATACGACACCATGTCACCATTATGCATTAAAAAGTAATCATTTTACATTAAAAAGGTAATATTTTTATGAGAAAATATTGCAATGTTACAGAAACTGAAAAAATATGAGAAATTGTTACCAATTTTGTAAGAATTTTTTTTTGACAAATTGTGACAAAAAGACTGCTTTTAGTTTTTTGGGGGTTTTTTGAATTTTTTTTGTAATTGGATTTTAAACGTCATTATTTACTTCATTACAGTATGTCTCTATGTACATATTTATTTAATTTTTTGTATGAATTTTGGCCAAAAAGGGCATATTTCAATTTCTTACACACACATGTTATTTCATATGTTGGTCTTCATATGGAAGGTGCTTTTCCTTGTTGATTTCTCAAGAAGGATATAAATACATGAACACACACACACACACACACGCACACGCACACGCACACACACACACACTTTTATTTCTTACCTTCTTGAGACCTCCAAATAATGCCTACCTCTTCAGGACCAGCCTTTCTAGATATATAAAGATATGTATTTACAACATTAATAATATATACATACTATGCAAATATAAAAAAGATTGTTGTGAATAATGAGTTGGAATTTCACAAAGAAAAACTTAGAATTTTGGCAGTGTTAGAATAAAAGTCGTAATTTTACTCAAAATGGTCAATTTTACAAGAAAAACGGAACATTTGTGCAATATTATGATAAAAGTTGGAATTTTACTCAGTAACAGTCACAATTTTATAAGAAAACTTTAACATTTTGGCAATATTATAATAATCGGAATTTTACTTGGCAAAATGATGACAAAAGTCATCATTTTTCTTGTTAAAAAGTCACTATTTTACAAGAACAAAAAAATTGGCAATATTGTTATAGGTCAGAATTTTATATGACAAATTTCCCCATTTTGCATTAAAAAGTGATCATTTTACATTAAAAAAAGTAATATTTTTACGAGAAAATATTGCAAAGTTACAGAAACTGAAAAAATCTGAGAAATTGTTAACAATTTTGTAAGAATTTTTTTTGGACAAATTTTGAGAAAAAGACTGCTTTTAGTTTTTTGGGGTTTTTTAGAATTTGTTTTGTAATTGGATTTTAAACGTCATTATTTACTTCATTACAGTATGTCTCTATGTACATATTTATTTAATTTTTTGTATGAATTTTGGCCAAAGGGGGCGCATTTCAATTTCTTACACACACATGTTATTTCATATGTTGGTCTTAATATGGAAGGTACTTTTCCTTGTTGATGTCTCAAACAGGATATAAATACAACACACACACACACACACACACACACACACACACACACACACACACACACACACACACACACACACACACACACACACACACACACACACACACTTTTATTTCTTACCTTCTTGAGACCTCCAAATAATGCTTACCTCTTCAGGACTAGCCTTTCTAGATATATAAAGAAGTGTAT
>NC_084739.1:62894556-62922056 GCF_033978785.1 Entelurus aequoreus
CACACACGCAAACACTGCCTTCACACACACACACTGCCTTCACACGCACACACTGCCTTCACACGCAAGCACACGGGATCTGGCCAGGCTGGAAGCAGGCCATACAAGTTCTAGTTGCATTTATTGCTGCTGAACTCCATACTGACGCACAATGCAAATAATATTCATGTCATGAAAGTCTGCATCGTGAATTTCTTCAAGCTTATCTTGCAGGGTCTTAACTCCCTGAGTGGTGGTCTTGTGTGTGCCACAGGAATGGCACTCCCTCAATTCAGGACGCTTGCCACTTGCTTTCAATGCAAGTGTCTTCAATAACTTCAGAGTATTTACAAACATACAAAGGGTCACCTCAGAGGGGGGCCAAGGACGAGGGCGAGGGTGGTCCGGTGATGAAAGGAGGCCGGGGGAGGATCTTATGCTTCCTGAAGAGATGGACCAACACAGTATTGCACACTCTCTGCTCCTCCAGCATCTTTGGTCCCGCTCGAACGCTGCGCCAGGAAGAGATGGGAGAGCATCATGCGTCATGTGGAAACACTCCCATCTAGTGGAAGCAATCATGTACAGCAGCCCCTGCAAAAACCTCCATTTCAAGCCAACAGTTGTGATCCTAATTGTTGACACCAAACGCGTGAATCGGGAAACAGATGCTAAACGCATCAGCAATTAAAACATATACCCTAAAAATCTCTGCTTGGCTTATGTATGCAACTTCCGGTCAATAAAGTTTGATTGAAAGTACACACTTCTCAAAGATGTAGTACCTGCCCTGACCACATGATGGCGACAAATACACATGTAACAATGTTCATTAAAGGCCTACTGAAATGAGATTTTCTTATTTAAACGGGGATAGCAGATCCATTCTATGTGTCATACTTGATCATTTCACGATATTGCCATATTTTCGCTGAAAGGATTTAGTAGAGAACATCGACGATAAAGTTGGCAACTTTTGGTCGCTGATAAAAAAAAGCCTTGCCTGTACCGGAAGTAGCGTGACGTCGCAGGTTGAAAGGCTCCTCACATTTCCCCATTGTTTACACCAGCAGCGAGAGCGATTCGGACCGAGAAAGCGACGATTACCCCATTAATTTGAGCGAGGATGAAAGATTTGTGGATGAGGAACGTAAGAGTGAAGGACTAGAGTGTAATGCAGGACATATCTTTTTTCGCTCTGACCGTAACTTAGGTACAAGCTGGCTCATTGGATTCCACACTTTCTCCTTTTTCTATTGTGGATCACAGATTTGTATTTTAAACCACCTCGGATACTATATCCTCTTGAAAATGAGTTGAGAACGCGAAATGGACATTCACAGTGACTTTTATCTCCACGACAATACATCGACGAAGCTCTTTAGCTACGGAGCTAACGTGATAGCATCGGGCTTAAATGCAGATAGAAACAAAAGAAATAAACCCCTGACTGGAAGGATAGACAGAAGATCAACAATAGTATTAAACCATGGACATGTAAATACACGGTTAATGCTTTCCAGCCTGGCGAAGCTTAACAATGCTGTTGCTAACGACGCCATTGAAGCTAACGTAGCAACGGGACTGCTACAGAGCTATGCTAAAAACATTAGCTATCCACCTACGCCAGCCCTCATCTGCTCAACAACACCCGTGCTCACCTGCGTTCCAGCGATCGATGGAGCGACGATCACAGATGCAGTCGGCGGCCCGCAGATGGAGGAAGTCAAGGTGAGGTCGCCGGCTAGCGCGTCTGCTATCCATCTCAAAGTCCTCCTGGTTGTGTTGCTGCAGCCAGCCGCTAATACACCGATCCCACCTACAACTTTCTTCTTTGCAGTCTTCATTGTTCATTAAACAAATTGCAAAAGATTCACCAACACAGATGCCCAGAATACTGTGGAATTTTGCGATGAAAACCGAGCGTTTTGTATTGGATTCAATGGTGTGCCAATACTTCCAGTTTAACGATTGACGTCACGCGCATACGTCATCATACATCGACGTTTTCAACCGGAAGTGTGGCGGGAAATTTAAAATGTCACTTTATAAGTTAGCCCGGCCGTATTGGCATGTGTTGCAATGTTAAGATGTCATCATTGATATATAAACTATCAGACTGCGTGGTCGGTAGTAGTGGCTTTCAGTAGGCCTTTAAACGACAAGCATGATACACTTTAACAACAAGAGTTTACAACTTTTAGTTGTAACAGAACAGCTACTGTCAACAACTCGTGATCTGATTGGCTATCGCAACTGTCTATCAACTGTATGTGCCCGTTCACTTACAGTGCATCAACGCCCGCATTGCTTATTCTGAAGGCCTCGGGCAGATTTGGCACAGCATGGCAACATAAACAAGCTGAATTCTGATTGGATACAAAGCAAAAGTAAAAACTGCACTGGAAGGAGGATAATAGGACATGAACACAGTGTGAATACTTTTGCATATTTAGGGAAAGTAAACAAAAATATAATTTCATGGTCATGATTTCTGGTTATGTTAGGCCAGTAGAGAAGGCCTTGCTGACGACACACCACTGGTATATAGAGAGAAAATGTATATATACGTATGTATGTACGTATGTATGTATGTATGTATGTATGTATGTATGTATGTATGTATGTATGTATGTATGTATGTATATATGTATATATGTATGTACGTATGTATGTACGTATATATGTATGTATGTACGTATATATGTATGTATGTATGTATGTATGTACGTATATATGTATGTGCGTATGTACGGATGTATGTATGTACGTACGTATGTACGTATGTACGTATGTATGTATGTATGTATGTATGTATGTATGTTTTACTCTACCATTCCATCATTCTGGGAGATAATGCGGGACTCCCTAACCGTGCTAACCTCCTCTTACATTGTCCCCACTTGTGCGCGACCCCACAACACAACATCCCACCAACGTGGCGACGCCTTTGTGAGGAAACTGAATTAGAGGACGCCTCAAGTGTGACGCCTGCGTGTTTGGAAGATGTAGGACGCCCCGTGGTCACTTACTGAAAGATACAAGGTCCAAAAATGGTGGCCAGGTTATCCACCGTCATGCGATTGAACTGACTGGAAGCGGCCACTCTGGACAGGAAGTTGGTGAAGTAGGACAAGACGGTGAGGTTGTCGTCCGGGATGCGACAAAGGTGCTTTTTCAGCGACATGTTCAAGTCGGCCTCGTCTGCGTTGCCTGAGACGCGAACACACAGAAGAGGGCGGGACAGTCATACAATTTCATGAAACAAGGAAATAGGCAGAATCTCTCCCTGAATGTTCTGAACTCCTATTCTTTAGGCTGGATCTAAGTCTTGGCTGCTGGCGTGTTGCACAATAGTTGAGACTGAAACGGCGCAGCACCTCTGTCTGATTGTGCTTCTGTCACTGCGCAGTCAACCTTTGCTACTGTGCTAGTTTGGGTTCTCACGTGGTTCTGTCGTGGTGTGCGAAGCAAGATCAAGTTTTTTGGTAGGTCCGTCACAATTCTTAGGAAGTTCTGTCATAATGTGCGAAGCAGACACAGTTCTGTCACGGTTCCTACAGGTCTCTGATTTTGTGGAAAGCAATTCCAGTTCTTAGGTTGTTCAGTCTTGGTGTGCGAAGCAGGAATCTTAGGTACTTTGTCACTTTGCACATAGCAAAGCTAGTTCTTAGGTGGTTAGGTAACAATTGTTAGGTGGTTTGGTAACAATTCTTAGGTGGTTTGGTAACAATTGTTAGGTGGTTTGGTAACAATTGTTAGGTGGTTTGGTAACAATTCTTAGGTGGTTTGGTAACAATTCTTAGGTGGTTTGGTAACAATTTTTAGGTGGTTTGGTAACGACTCTTAGGTGGTTTGGTAACAATTCTTAGGTGGTTTGGTAACAATTCTTAGATGGTTTGGTAACAATTCTTAGGTGGTTTGGCAACAATTCTTAGGTGGTTTGGTAACAATTCTTAAGTGGTTTGGTAACAATTCTTAGGTGGTTTGGTAACAATTGTTAGGTGGTTTGGTAACAATTCTTAGGTGGTTTGGTAACCATTCTTAGGTGGTTTGGTAACAATTTTTAGGTGGTTTGGTAACGACTCTTAGGTGGTTTGGTAACAATTCTTAGGGGGTTTGGTAACAATTCTTAGATGGTTTGGTAACAATTCTTAGGTGGTTTGGTAACAATTCTTAGGTGGTTTGGTAACAATTCTTAGGTGGTTTGGCAACAATTCTTAGGTGGTTTGGTAACAATTCTTAAGTGGTTTGGTAACAATTCTTAGGTGGTTTGGTAACAATTCTTGGGTGGTTTGGTAACAATTCTTGGGTGGTTTGGCAACAATTCTTGGGTGGTTTGGCAACAATTCTTAGGTGGTTTGGCAACAATTCTTAGGTGGTTTGGTAACAATTCTTAGATGGTTTGGCAATAATTCTTAGGTGGTTAGGTAACTATTCTTAGGTGGTTTGGTAACTATTCTTAGGTGGTTTGGCAACAATTCTTAGGTGGTTTGGTAACAATTCTTAGGTGGTTTGGTAACAATTCTTAGGTGGTTTGGTAACAATTCTTAGGTGGTTTGGTAACAATATTTGGGTGGTTTGGTAACAATTCTTAGGTGGTTTGGCAACAATTCTTAGGTGGTTTGGTAACAATTCTTAGGTGGTTTGGCAACAATTCTTAGGTGGTTTGGTAACAATTCTTAGTTGGTTTGGTAACAATTCTTAGGTAGTTTGGTAACAATTCTTAGGTGGTTTGGTAACAATTCTTAGGTGGTTTGGTAACAATTCTTAAGGGGTTCGGTAACAATTCTTAGGTTGTTTGGTAACAATTCTTAGGTAGTTTGGTAACAATTCTTAGGAGGTTTGGTAACAATTCTTAGGTAGTTTGATAACTATTCTTAGGTGGTTTGGTAACAATTCTTAAGGGGTTTGGTAACAATTCTTAGGTAGTTTGGTAACAATTCTTAGGAGGTTTGGTAACAATTCTTAGGTGGTTTGGTAACAATTCCTAGGTGTTTTGGTAACAATTTTTAGGTGGTTTGGTAACAATTCTTAGGTGGTTTGGTAACAATTCTTGGGTGGTTTGGTAACAATTCTTGGGTGGTTTGGTAACAATTCTTAGGTGGTTTGGTAACAATTCTTAGGTGGTTTGGTAACAATTCTTAGGTGGTTTGGTAACAATTCTTGGGTGGTTTGGTAACAATTCTTGGGTGGTTTGGTAACAATTCTTAGGTGGTTTGGTAACAATTCTTAGATGTTTGGTAACAATTCTTGGGTGGTTTGGTAACAATTCTTAGGTGGTTTGGTAACAATTCTTAGGTAGTTTGGCCGAATTGTGCTAAGCAGACGTACTTCTTCAGCAGTTCTGCCAAAGTTCTCATAGTTCAGATTCAATGCCAAGCAAGCAATCCCAGTAGTTTTGTGATGGTGTGCGAAGTGGGCTACATTTTAAGGTCAATCTATGTAAGAACATTCATGGCTGATTGAGTTCTCTCTACAGATCAATCCATTGTTTTTCAGTTTTGGTTAGAAACAAAATCATTTCACAATTGTTACATTTCATACTAGATTGTGCAGATGTTGATGACCTAAACATTACTGACTGTCCTCAAACCTCTCAACATTTTATAGAACTCTTTGTGCAGATGTTGATGACCTAAACACTACTGACTGTCCTCAAACCTCTCAACATTTTATAGAACTCTTGGTGCAGATGTGTCCTGAGAAGTCCATCACAACTCACCATTGTGTCATACGAGGCTGTTAATTGGCTTGTTTTGTTTCTTTGTTAATGTATTTACTTACTGTACATGTTTCACTGTACCTAGAACAACTCTTATTTCAGTACACAGCTCCCTATTCTCTCAGACGTGTGACTTACCCATTTTGTACACTCCTGAAGATTCAAAAATAGGCAGTAGTAAAATTAAAACCCAGTCTGATCAAAATAATCTCCCTGCTTCTTTAAAGGCCTACTGAAATGATTTTTTTTTTATTCAAACGGGGATAGCAGATCTATTCTATGTGTCATACTTGATCATTTCGCGATATTGCCATATTTTTGCTGAAAGGATTTAGTATAGAACAACGACGATAAAGATTGCAACTTTTGGTATCTGATAAAAAAAAGGATTGCCCCTACCGGAAGTAGCGTGACGTAGTCAGTTGAACATATACGCAAAGTTCCCTATTGTTTACAATGATGGCCGCATGAAGTAAGAGAGATTCGGACCGAGAAAGCGACAATTTCCCCATTAATTTGAGCGAGGATGAAAGATTTGTGGATGAGTAAAGTGCAAGTGAAGGACTAGTGGGGAGTTGAAGCTATTCAGATAAGGAAGATGCTGTGAGAGCCGGGGGTGACCTGATATTCAGCTGGGAATGACTACAACAGTAAATAAACACAAGACATATATATACTCTATTAGCCACAACACAACCAGGCTTATATTTAATATGCCACAAATTAATCCTGCATAAAAACACCTGCGTGTTTGTTACGCTAGCTCCTAGCTCCTCTGCTAGCTCCTAGCTCCATAGAACACGCCAATACAATTCAAACACCTGATCAACACACACAATCACTCAGCCCAAAAGACCGTTCACCTAACCCAAGGTTCATAAAGCTTATATATTTTAAAAAAGTTACGTACATACGCAAAAAAAAGTTGCGCACATACGGTCAAGCGATCAAATGTTTAGAAGCCAAAGCTGCATACTCACAGTAGCACGTCTGCGTCTTTGTCATCCAAATCAAAGTAATCCTGGTAAGAGTCTGTGTTGTCCCAGTTCTCTACAGGCGTCTGTGTATCGAAGTCAAAAGTCCTCCTGGTTAGAGTCTCTGTTATCCGAGTTCTTCCATCTTGACTGCATCTTCCGGGAATGTAAACAAAGAAGCGCCGGCTGTGTACTGTTGTTGCTGACTACGTTCGAAAAATACGTCCATTTCGCACCGACAACTTTCTTCTTTGCTTAATCAGCTTCCTTCTCCATAATGCAATGAACATGATGGCAACAGATTCACGAACACAGATGTCCAGAATACTGTGGAATTATGAAATGAAAACAGAGCTTTTTCGTATTGGCTTCAATGTGGAAGGCATACCCGTGTTCGCCGGTCTACGTCACGCGCATACGTCATCCTCAGAGGCGTTTCGAACCGGAAGTTTAGCGGCAAATTTAAAATGTCACTTTATAAGTTAACCCGGCCGTATTGGCATGTGTTATAATGTTAAGATTTCATCATTGATATATAAACTATCCGACTGCGTGGTCGGTAGTAGTGGGTTTCAGTAGGCCTTTAAAGTCCATTACTTGTTTTTTATCTTTCAAAACATATTCATGTTCCCAATTGCCAACAAGTTGTTCTTGTTTCTGATGTTGACCTTGTGGCTCCCATTGTTATAGTCTTTGGTATGACTCGGCCGGGGTTTGAACTCACAACCTACCCATCTCAGGGCGGACACTCTAACCACCAGGCCACTGACCAGTAATATACTTTTTCAATCTCACAGATGGTTCCGTCAAGGTGTGTTAAGCGGGAAGCGAGCAGTTACCCGTCTCAGTACCTGAGCTTCCTTGTAGATTTACCTCTGAAGCTCTGGACCAGAAGTCTGCGTTGGTACTCCGGCACGATCGGTTCAGGCAGTTCTTGAAAGAACAGTTTCAGGAGCGACGCCACATTGGGCACTTGTTCCATCTCCAGGTTGACAATCTCGCCACGGTCAAAGCGCTGCCTCAGCTGATGGATCCTCACCACGGAGCCACACACCTGAAAAAGCCCCTGATACTCCATTCCTGGTAAGGAGAAGACATGGATTCACCACATGGTTCAGCGTGGCCCGAGGAGGCGTCTTGTCACTTGCCATGTTTCTCCAAGAACTGGACCATGTCTCGCAACACAAGTGGTATTCCGTGTACCATCTGCCCGTTTCTTCTCAACGTCTCCAGGGAAATGCCAAACACACACCTGGGATCCACTGAAGGGTTTGACACCCGCACAGGTGTAACGGTATGTGGGCTGCGGAACATTGGCATGATTACTGAAGACACTTCTTGCTGTTAAGAGAGAGGCACAACAAGAGTGGTTGGTTATTTGCTGACGACTACCAGTTTCATCCGCCATGTTGACTTCCTGTGACCTGTGACCCAACAGCTCGTCAAATCACTTAGCTCAGGGCTGTCCAAAGTGCGGCCCGCAAGTCATTTTTTGAGAGTTGACTTACAGATAATAATGAGAGTTGTGAGAGTTGACTTACAGACAATAATGAGAGTTTTGAGAGTTGACTTACAGACAATAATGAGAGTTTTGAGAGTTGACTTACAGATAATAATGAGAGTTGTAAGAGTTGACTTACAGACAATAATGAGAGTTTTGAGAGTTGACTTACAGACAATAATGAGAGTTTTGAGAGTTGACTTACAGATAATAATGAGAGTTGTAAGAGTTGACTTACAGATAATGAGAGTTGTGAGAGTTGACCTACAGATAATAATGAGAGTTGACTTACAGATAATAATGAGTTGTGAGAGTTGACTTACAGACAATAATGAGAGTTTTGAGAGTTGACTTACAGATAATAATGAGAGTTGTGAGAGTTGACTTACAGACAATAATGAGAGTTTTGAGAGTTGACTTACAGATAATGAGAGTTGTGAGAGTTGACTTACAGATAATAATGAGAGTTGACTTACAGATAATAATGACAGTTTTGAGAGTTGACTTACAGATAATAATGAGAGTTGACTTACAGATAATAATGAGAGTTGTGAGAGTTGACTCACAGATAATAATGAGAGTTGACTTACAGACAATAATGAGAGTTTTGAGAGTTGACTTACAGATAATAATGAGAGTTGACTTACAGATAATAATGAGAGTTGACTTACAGATAATAATGACAGTTTTGAGAGTTGACTTACAGATAATAATGAGAGTTGTGAGAGTTGACTTACAGACAATAATGACAGTTTTGAGAGTTGACTTACAGATAATAATGAGAGTTGTGAGAGTTGACTTACAGACAATAATGAGAGTTTTGAGAGTTGACTTACAGATAATAATGAGAGTTGACTTACAGAAAATAATGAGAGTTGTGAGAGTTGACTTACAGATAATAATGAGAGTTGACTTACAGATAATAATGACAGTTGACTTACAGATAATAATGAGAGTTGTGAGAGTTGACTTACAGATAATGAGTTTTGAGAGTTGACTTACAGATAATAATGAGAGTTGAGAGTTGACTTACAGATAATGAGAGTTGACTTACAGATAATAATGAGAGTTGTGAGAGTTGACTTACAGATAATAATGAGAGTTGTGAGAGTTGACTTACAGATAATAATGAGAGTTGACTTACAGATAATAATGAGAGTTGTGAGAGTTGACTTACAGATAATAATGAGAGTTGACTTACAGATAATAATGATAGTTGACTTACAGATAATAATGAGAGTTGACTTACAGATAATAATGAGAGTTGTGAGAGTTGACTTACAGACAATAATGAGAGTTTTGAGAGTTGACTTACAGACAATAATGAGAGTTTTGAGAGTTGACTTACAGATAATAATGAGAGTTGTGAGAGTTGACTTACAGATAATAATGAGTTGACTTACAGATAATAATGAGAGTTTTCCTCCCATTTTCCGGCTGATGGGCAGGGAGGTCACGTGGCTCTACTTGGGGGGCGTAGTGATCTTCATTGCAGCCATTTGCTCTCGGAGAAAGTTGTCTAATGTGAGACAACTACTGACTTTTTCTATCGATTCATTATCGCTACAAATGACATAATGTCAATAATTAGGTGGCTAAACGATGACGTAACTTGTAGCCGCCGGTAATCAGTCCGCCGAGTGGCGTAGTAATATGCTGCGGTGACGCGGTACACACGCAGTGGTCGTTCGGTCACTTTAGCGTGCTTGTTTACTTACCAATCCACTTAACAATTTAGATAACAGAGAAAGTTATTTCTTTCTCATTTTAAGATGCGATAAATTACCCGAAAAAGACATAATGGGATTGGACAGCGAGTTGTTTTACTGGAACT
Source organism: Entelurus aequoreus (assembly GCF_033978785.1). Lineage (NCBI taxonomy): Eukaryota > Metazoa > Chordata > Actinopteri > Syngnathiformes > Syngnathidae > Entelurus > Entelurus aequoreus. The sequence continues at coordinate 62,904,570 of NC_084739.1, forward strand.
ACTTTACGTAACGCCGGAACACTTGTAAGGCACTTTCAGGTTAGTATGACTAATTAATGGCGGTTTTATTTTGTGTGCTATTCACACAATAGCGTTGTGGTAGTGTTGTTGTCATTACGTTATCAAAAGCGTGTAGGCAAAACTGACGTTTTCTTTATTAAAACGTGAGCAGCGTATCCGTCAACTACTTCCGTTACGGTGACGTCACAAGCCACGCCCACAGGTGTGTCGCATTAGAGGACATGAAAGCTTGGCAAAGTGCTCTGATTCAAACGATGGGTGGGGGCCGACATCCGGGCAACTGAGCTACATACGGGTTCTTCGAGCCATAGCAACCAGACTGGCGTTGAAAACAAACCGTTGCCATTACTCTTTAACCTGTCGACCTACGCTGGTTAAACCCGTCATTCTGCCTCCAAAATGCCGAAAAACGGTGTTGTTTTTGGTTGTGCTAACCACAACTGGAAACAGGGAAAACAAAGGTTGTATTTTGTTCTGCCAAAGCGTGATGAAAGCCCACAGAGACGAGACAAATGGCTCGCAGCTTTACACTGGGAAAACGAGGACGGTTCTCACTGGAGTCCCCCAAAGTCCCGGGTCGTGTGTTCGGATCACTTCGTTTCTGGTAAATATAAGGAACAAAAATCCACCTTCTTAACCACAACTTGGCTATACCGTCCGTGCTAATGTTGTACTTGTTGAATTTGTACCTTATAACGTTCGACAGCTGAAGTTGTTGTTGTACAAAAATAACATGCGGTATATACTATATAGTCTATAGCCTAGCTAGCTATTTTCGAAAACCGGACAACGAGAGGATACCAAAGGCAGCGTTCAGATGGACACCACCGGGAAAACGTAAGCCAGGGCGGCCAAAGAACACCTGGCGAAGAACAGTTGAAGGGGAGCTGAAAGAGAAGAAGCTTACATGGGGCGAGGCACAGCGACGAGCACAGCAGCGAGATGAATGGCGTCGAGTCGTCGAAGCCTTATTTCCCATCCAGGAAGAAGAGGATTAAGTTAAGTAATATACTATATAGTATATAGCCTAGCTAGCTATTTTCGAAAACCGGTTTCGTTTAAACTTGCACTTAACAGTTTGGTTTTTAAAAACCAATAAACCCTATAATTTTCATGTTGCCATTCAATACATGTAGCCCTCAAATCTCTCAATATTTTATACACTAACACTTGATCTTGTTGTTGATCACTTCCGCGTCTCTTTCTTAGTAGCGCGCAGGCTAAGCTAACTAGCAAGCTAAGCTAAGCCCGAGAAGCTTTAAAGTTCACTGAGACAAGTCTGACGCAAATAATACATTTTCGTTTTTTCACACGATATGCGAAAATGAAGGATTTAACGCCGACTTCCAAGCCACAACGCTCGTTAAATGCTTTTTCTGTCAATGCTGTGTTCGCTGTGAGCTGCTTTGTTTTCAACGAATTCCCGGTTGCTAGAGGATTGGTAGGCGGAAGTGACGTAGGTCCGCCCTCACCCAATAAGTGCTCTGATTCAAACATTAGACTTAAATAAGTGCTCTGATGAAAATATTCGACTTAAATAAGTGTTTGATGGAGCAGAGAGGCTTGGCATAAACTTTTCAGCACGTTTTTATTTGTCACATTGAATACAAAATATAGTAGAAATAAAGACACAGACATAATAAGTGTAAAAGAATAGCCTCTGCAAGGTCACAGACATAAAAATGCTAAAAATAAAATACAAATGAACAACAAAAAACATCACTTTCCATTACTGCAACTAACTGCAGTGGTCTCTTGACAACATTCTAGTCATGATTGTATGTACACAACTTTAAAAAAGAGCAATTCTTAACAGATCTACCGCCAGGTGCATATAAAAGTCACAAGTACGTCGGACTTAAACTAGTGCTAATACAAAAAGTATATCAAACATTTAGGCACACGTAATCTGCACGTGTGCTTGCAGATACTTAACATATACCAAAACAATGGGAGAGGGACCAGCCTGGTCCAAAATAATGCCATCACGTCGTCGATGTTAAGTGGACCCCGACTTAAACAAGTTGAACAACTTATTGGGGTGTTACCATTTAGTGGTCAATTGTACGGATTATGTACTGTACTGTGCAATCTACTAATAAAAGTCTCAGTCAATCAATGTTGACAAACTGTCACATACTTGCCAACCCTCACGATTTTCCCGGGAGAGTCCCGAATTTCAGTGCCCCTCCCGAAAATCTCCCGGGGCAACCATTCTCACGAATTTCTCCCGATTTCCACCCGGACAACAATATTGGGGGCGTGAATTTAGCGTCCTCTCTCACCTGAAACCTTCACCCTTTAACGGCCGCATGCTGTCCTCAGTGACTGCGGACGTGACTGATTACAGCTATATATATATATATATATATATATACATATATATATATATATATATATATACATATATATATATATATATATATATATATATATATATATATGGGTAGTAACACGCTACATTTACTCCGTTACATCTACTTGAGTAACTTTTGGGATAAATTGTACTTCTAAGAGTAGTTTTAATGCAACATACTTTTACTTGAGTATATTTATAGAGAAGAAACGCTACTTTTACTCCGCTCCATTTATCTACATTCAGCTCGCTACTCGCTACTGATTTTTATCCATCTGTTAATGCACGCTTTGTTTGTTTTGCTTTGTCAGACAGACCTTCAAAGTAGGATCTATCGCATGCCTACGTTTCACCAATCAGATGCAGTCACTGGTGACGTTTGACCGCCTGGTCATGTGACTGCCGCTGAAACTTAAACATAAAGTTTCAGCGGCAAAACAACAACAAGCTTAAGCTTACATGAACTCAATGTCAAATTTGAGGAAGCACATGGCGGTAAGTAACGTTAGTAGATATTTTGGCTGTCACCGTAGGCTGATGTTAGCTTCCCTGCTATGAATCACTGTCAAAAGTACATCGTGTGGGGACATTTATTAATGCACTGCAGCCTCATAGACACACACAGACACACGCACACACACACACTCACGCATGCATACAAACACCAATCAGAAGTGCACAGTGTGTTCTCAGGTGCAGCCCACACCTATCAGTTTATGGTTTGCGTAAAGGCTAACTTGTTATTTTCCTTTGTAATCTTTGCCTACTGAGCCTATGGTGCTGTTAAGTTATTGTGGCTCAATTTGCCTTAATTTTTTTTTATGTTAATGTATTATTATTTAATATATATTATTGTTCTAGTTTCTTAAGAGATATTCCTGGCTCTGAATTTGCTCATTGCTATTTTTATGTTTTTGTGCATTATTTGTTGCCGTCATCATTAAACGAGCAGGTTACTCATTAGTTACTCAGTACTTGAGTAGTTTTTTCACAACATACTTTTTACTTTTACTCAAGTAAATATTTGGGTGACTACTCCTTACTTTTACTTGAGTAATAAAACTCTAAAGTAACAGTACTCTTACTTGAGTACAATTTCTGGCTACTCTACCCACCTCTGTATATATGTATATATATATAAATACATACACACACACCCCTCAGCAGGCCTTTTGAATATCTCCCTAATTCTGAGGTCTCAAGGTTGGCAAGTATGCAAACTGATCATTACTAGATGGCAACATGAGGCACACCTGCATACTGCATGTAGGACCTAAACTAAGCACAACAGACATGTGCTTAGTGGCGGTGTACCCAATGTTGTGACCAGTCATTGTACATACAGCCATCCATTTTCTACCGCACATAACATAAAAAAACCAAAGTACTTTTCCAACGATTGTTACGAGTTGACAGGCATGAACTATTGATACTTTGGTAATACACACGGAGTCATTAAGACAATACAGACGAAAAATCAATACAAAAATGTATTTAAAGTGTGTGAATTTTCAAAGGGTCTTTTTGTGCATTTTCAGTGGTTTCAAGTTTCCAGACCCGAGCGGCCATTTGGCAAGGTTACAGTATATATTGTTTGGCCACCTCGTAAAATGAGGCTACAAAATAAGCGCGGCACAGGCAGCGGGGTGGATGTGCAGTGCGTGTGATTGGCATGGACCTGAGAAACGCAGGCTCGGTTTAAAAGGAGGCGGCCCGGATTTCCCTTGGAAAGTGTTTTTGGTGCATTGGAACCTGGCAGCAGTTATCGGGGCGAACCCCGGTGTAGTCAGAGTTGCTGCAGGTATGACCGTCGCTAATAGCAAGAGTGTTTGGATTGCAGTGCTAACCAAAATGTGCTCGTATTCACGCCACCGAGGCCACTTTGTTGCAGTTGCTGGTGTATTGGACGTCCGGTCTGTCCTTCTCGGACGGCTTGGTCTTCCAGCAGGGAAGCGTGAGCACGGAGAAGACCAGCGCTCCCAGCAGCACGCTGCTCCCACTGAAGTAGAACGCCATGTCATAAGACTGGGTCCAGTCAAAGAACCACCCTAAGAAGTGTTGAAAAGACAAGGTTAGTCGGCAAAACAGGCAGTAGTTAGTACTCCGTTTTTGGATAGTTCAGTCATGGTGTGTGAAGTGGGATCGATTCAAAGGGAGTTCTGTCATTTTGCACAAAGTAGTTCTTTGGTAGTTCTGCCATAGTTCTTAGGTAGTTCTCTGACTTTGCACAAAACAAGATCTTAGGTATGTCACATGCCAAAAAAAGGAGTTCCTCAGGAGTCCTGACTCAGCATTTCGGTAGTCACTTGCCCGGAGAAAACATTCTGTCATGGTCGTTCTGTCATAGTGTCTGAAGCGGGATCAATTCTAGAGTTCAGTTCAGTTCCAGTTCACATTGCTTGAAGCAGGTTGAAATCTTAGGTCGATAGCTAACTTTCCACAATATAGACCTAGTTCTTTGGCAGCAAATTGGAATACGTTCTAAGGAAGTCACTTTGAGAAACATGGACTCAGTTCATAGTGATTTTCATTGAAGCAGGTCAAGATCTTAGTTCTGTCACTGCAAAAGTCACTTAGTAGTCTGTATTTCCGCTACAGTTCTTAGATAGTTCTGTCACATGCCACAAAAATAGAACAAATTCTTCTGGAATCCTGCCACAGTTTTTTAATAGTCACTTGCCCAGAGAAAATATTCTGTCATGGTCGTTCTGTCATAGTGTCTGAAGCGGGATCAATTCTAGAGTTCAGTTCAGTTCCAGTTCACATTGCTTGAAGCAGGTTGAAATCTTAGGTCGATAGCTAACTTTCCACAATATAGACCTAGTTCTTTGGCAGCAAATTGGAATACGTTCTAAGGAAGTCACTTTGAGAAACATGGACTCAGTTCATAGTGATTTTCATTGAAGCAGGTCAAGATCTTAGTTCTGTCACTGCAAAAGTCACTTAGTAGTCTGTATTTCCGCTACAGTTCTTAGATAGTTCTGTCACATGCCACAAAAATAGAACAAATTCTTCTGGAATCCTGCCACAGTTTTTTAATAGTCACTTGCCCAGAGAAAATATTCTGTCATGGTCGTTCTGTCATAGTGTCTGAAGCGGGATCAATTCTAAGGTTCAGTTCAGTTCCAGTTCACATTGCTTGAAGCAGGTTGAAATCTTGGGTCGATAGCTAACTTTCCAACAGATAGACTTTGTTCTTTGGCAGTTCTACCTCAGTTGTTAGCCAGTTCTGTCAAGGAGTGCAAATTGGGATAAGTTCTAAGGAAGTCACTTTGAGAAAAATGGGCTCAGTTCATAGAGAGTCACTTTCATTGAAGCAGGTCAAGATCTTGCTTCTGTCATTGCAAAACTCACTTAGTTATTCTTTATTTTTGCTACAGTTCTCAGATAGTTCTGTCACATGCCACAAAAATGGACCGAATTCCTCTGGAATCATGCCACAGTTTTCTGGTAGTCACTTCCCCAAAGCGAACATTCTGTCATGGTCGTTCTGTCATAGTGTCTGAAGCGGGATTAATTCTAAGGTTCAGTTCGGTCACTAGCTTTAGGCAGGTCTAGATCTTAGGTAGATAGGTCACTTCCCACCAAATTGACCTCGTTCTTTGGCAGTTCTGCTGCAATTCTTAGTTAGTTCTGTCACGGTGTGAAAAAAGATTAATTCTTAGGATCGTGTCTATGGATGTTGTCATTCATCCAGGTCTTTGTATTCTCAGGGAATTCAATCAACAGCAACTGGACTGTTCAGTTCATCTTAGAAGATGTTTTCGCCTCTCCCAAGTAGGCTTCATCAGTTAATGCTCATAGACTTAAATTGGTCCGATCTAGTCTTATTCTTTGGATCAATTCTAAGGAAGTCACTTTCAGCAAAATTGGCTTAGTTCGTAGGAAGTTATTTTCATTGAAACGGGTCAAGATTTTAGTTCTCTCACCGCAAAACTGACTTTGTTATTCTGTGTTTCTTGCACGGTTCTTACGTAGTTTGGTAATTGTGCATGTGTAGAAAAATGGACAAAGAGTTTGAAGTCTTGAATTATGTCATGGTTTGCAAAGCAGGATTCATTCTAAGGTGGTTCTGTCACTTTTCTTGGGGTGGGTTCGATATTTTAGGTACTCTGCGATCAGATGTAGTTTTGGTTGGTAGTTCTGACTCGGTTCTTATGTCCTGATGCCTGAAGTGGGATCTGTCACTTGGTGTGAAGTGGGTTCAGTGCCCAGGCAGTTCAGTAACCTTGCTTTAAGCGGCTTAAGTTCTTAGGTGGTTCCGCCACAGTTCTCAGCAGGATGGATTCTAAGGTAGTTTTATCACACAAAAAACATACATGGTTTTGTCTCTTAGCTTGGTCAGTTGCAAGCACGCTACTTACCAACAACAGGAGGTCCGAGCATGATCCCAAACCCGCCAAAGAACATGACAATTCCGTGGGCTTGTGTGAGTCTGTCCAAGCCAACAATCTTCGTGGTTATGTAAGAGGTGATGGACCAGTTTCCTGAGAAGAAGCCCAGGACGGCGCAGAGGATCTGCAGTCCAATGTAGCTCTTGGTGATGGGGATGAGCAGCAGCACGGCACCACCAGCAAACATGGTGAAGGCATACAAATAGATGCTATTGATCCACCTGATGTCCACCATGATACCCAGCACCAGTTTGCCCACGCAGGTTGCTATGGCCCCAATGGACACCAGAGGAATGACGCTGACTTCTTCGATCAGTCCCTGGCTCTGAGCCACGTCCTCGATGAAGAGCACCGGAGGGAACGCTCCCAGGCTGAACAGGAAGACCGCAATGCAGAAGGCCACCATGGCTTGGTTCTGCAGAATCTCATACATGGAGTGCATGTACTTGGAGTAGGCCTGCTTCTTCTTCTTGATCACTTTCATGATGCCCAACCGAGCCAGGAGGCTGCTTCTCTTCTCCACCTGAATGGCGGAGTCTTTGCCGTCAATGGTGATGAGAAGCTCCTTCACCATCAGACTTTTCTCCTGAGCGGACGTGGTGGACCCGTTTCCGATCTTCAGCTCGTCCAACTGGGGCTTCTCGAAGAGCTGCTCCTCCGTGTTGCGCTCCAGAGCCGCCTTCTGCTTGAGGTAGTAGCCCGGCATGTTGAGGGGCCTCATGAAGCCAGCGCAGGCCATGAGGTTCAGCGCCAGAGCTCCAATGATTAGAAGGCAGCCGTCCAGGCCGTAGAGCACGATCAGCTCGTTCTGAGCGGTGGCGTAGATGAAGGCGCCGACGCTGGTGCCTGCAGGACACAAACCGACTGGAGTCAAGGGATGCCACGGAGAGACTTGCCAGGACACGTGTCAGCAATATTTGCATGCAAAAACAGACGTCACACAATTTATTTCAACTGTTTTAGTACAAAACATGCATGAAAATACATTCAAGTTTCATAAAAAAATGTATAAAACTTATTATGGGCCCTAAAGTTTGACCCCATAATAAGTTGAATTGACTTAAAGGTGTCATGTCTGTGTTCATGTTTTTGTTTGGCCATGTGCTGTTTTGTTTTTTGGACACTTCCTTAGTTCCTTGTTTCACTTCCTGGTTTTGTTTGTCACCATAGCAACCATTAGTTTCACCTGTTCCACGTTTGGACTCACACGCACCTGTCTCACGTTTTCACAGTCATGTCATGCACCTGTTCACAGTTAGTCACGCACCTGTTTTCACTTTTCATGTCACTATATAGGCTTTTCTGTTTCTGTTGTTCGTCCTGGCGACATCACCCATTCATGCCATGTCCACAGTTCCTTGTCACGTTAGTTCTTGTTTCATCTCTTGTCACGTAAGTTTTTGTTTGTTTAATGTTCATAGTTCTCCGCCATTGTGCGCGCCTTTTGTTTTCCTAGTCAAGTTTTTTACCTCCTCTGTGAGCGCCTTTTGTTTGTACCTTTTGTTTGAGTTTATAGTAAAAGATTAAACATGTCCTCACCTTCACGCCACGTATGGTCCAATTCTTTTGCACCACGGGAGAGCAAACCACGCCATAGACCCAGTCGTGACAGATGTCGCCAGCATAAGAGCTCTCCCGCAAGAAATTTGGACAATTTTGACGAGGCAACGTGGGAGGTCCTCCGCGCGATGGAGGAAGAGACACTCCGCCATTCCCCCATGGAGCGCAGGGATCTCATGTGGGGTCCGACCGGCAAACTGGTGCCGATCAGCTCCCTTTGGCCCGGGGACGTTGGCACGTCATCCCTGTCCCGGAAGCGGCGCTCCAGACCGAGGATGTCAGGGAAGGTGAGCGGACAGCACGCTGCGCTCCTGCAGGCTCCTCCCCCTCCGGGCGGAAAAGGAAATCAGCCAGCCTGGCAGCTCAAGGAGCACTCCACAGACCTGGAGATTGTTTTCCCAAATTCTTTACCGGTTCAATCACAGTCACCCAATTTTCATGCCCCGCCCCCCAGGACTCATGCCACGCCCAAGTCAGAAATTTTTTTTTCACCCACTAAAGCCCAGGTGGGGGGGAACGAAAGACCTTTTGGACAATTTAGAGGGGAGGATTCTGCCCTCCTCCTGAACCCCCTCCGCCCACCCCAAAAGACGGTTCCAGACCGCGGGGAGCGCGTCTGGGATCCGCTCCTTGAGGGGGGGGCTAGGGCTGGGAATTGTTCAGGTGGGGTGGGTCAGCATCGTCACGCCAAGCCACAGCCTCCAGCACGACCACAACCACCTGTCTTTCGACCTGCCAAGCCACAGCCACCAGCACGACCCCCACCACCAGTCTTTCGTCACGCCAAGCCACAGCCTCCAGCACGACCACAACCACCTGTCTTTCGACCTGCCAAGCCACAGCCACCAGCACGACCACCACCACCAGTTTTTCGACCATGCCAAGATCCACCTGCTCCACGCCCAGCTCCACGCCAAGCGCCACCAGTACCTGCTCCACGCCAAGCGCCGCCAGTACCTGCTCCACGCCAAGCGCCACCAGTACCTGCTCCACGCCAAGCGCCACCAGTACCTGCTCCACGCCAAGCGCCACCAGTACCTGCTCCACGCCAAGCGCCGCCAGTACCTGCTCCACGCCAAGCGCCGCCAGTACCTGCTCCACGCCAAGTGCCGCCCGTCGCAGCCCCACGCCGCCAAGTGCCGCCCGTCGCAGCCCCACGCCGCCAAGTGCCGCCCGTGGCTGACCCACGCCGCCAAGTGCCGCCCGTGGCTGACCCACGCCGCCAAGTGCCGCCCGTGGCTGACCCACGCCGCCAAGTGCCGCCCGTGGCTGCCCCACGCCGCCAAGTGCCGCCCGTGGCTGCCCCACGCCGCCAAGTGCCGCCCGTGGCTGCCCCACGCCGCCAAGTGCCGCCCGTGGCTGCCCCACGCCGCCAAGTGCCGCCCGTGGCTGCCCCACGCCGCCAAGTGCCGCCCGTGGCTGCCCCACGCCGCCAAGTGCCGCCCGTGGCTGCCCCACGCCAAGACCAAAGCCAAGACCAAGACCCGCCAAGTGACCAAGACCAAGACCCGCCAAGTGACCAAGACCAAGACCCGCCAAGTGACCAAGACCAAGACCCGCCAAGGGACCAAGACCAAGAACCGCCAAGGGACCAAGACCCGCCAAGTGACCAAGACCAAGACCCGCCAAGTGACCAAGACCAAGACCCGCCAAGTGACCAAGACCCGCCAAGTGACCAAGACCAAGACCAAGTCCAAGCACCGCCACGCCAAGACCAACCACGCCAAGTCCAAGACCAAGACCAACCATGCCAAGTCCAGGACCAAGACCAACCATGCCAAGACCAAGACCATGACCCACGCTGCCAAGACCAAGACCGCCAAGACAAAGACCCCCCACGCCAAGCTTCGCCGCCTGACGCACCACGCCAAGCTTCGCTGCCTGCCACGACAACGCGCCAAGCTTCGCTGCCTGCCACGACAACGCGCCCACCTCCTCGTCGGCCAAGGATGTGGCCATTCCATGGGCGTCCGCCACGCCAGGTGCGCCGACCTCCTCGTCTGCCACGAATGTGGCCATTCCCAGGTCGCCCACCTCGTCAGGTTCAGCGGCGGTCTACCCGCCGTCGCCACCTGACTCTGCCCCGGTGGATTCGGGGACACCTGGTCTGGCGACCCACCGCCATGTCCCCCTCCCCCCCTCCCATGACTCTTGATCCTGTTTTTTGTTTTTGGACATCTGGGATCTGTCCGTAAGGGGGGGGTTCTGTCATGTCTGTGTTCATGTTTTTGTTTGGCCATGTGCTGTTTTGTTTTTTGGACACTTCCTTAGTTCCTTGTTTCACTTCCTGGTTTTGTTTGTCACCATAGCAACCATTAGTTTCACCTGTTCCACGTTTGGACTCACACGCACCTGTCTCACGTTTTCACAGTCATGTCATGCACCTGTTCACAGTTAGTCACGCACCTGTTTTCACTTTTCATGTCACTATATAGGCTTTTCTGTTTCTGTTGTTCGTCCTGGCGACATCACCCATTCATGCCATGTCCACAGTTCCTTGTCACGTTAGTTCTTGTTTCATCTCTTGTCACGTAAGTTTTTGTTTGTTTAATGTTCATAGTTCTCCGCCATTGTGCGCGCCTTTTGTTTTCCTAGTCAAGTTTTTTACCTCCTCTGTGAGCGCCTTTTGTTTGTACCTTTTGTTTGAGTTTATAGTAAAAGATTAAACATGTCCTCACCTTCACGCCACGTATGGTCCAATTCTTTTGCACCACGGGAGAGCAAACCACGCCATAGACCCAGTCGTGACAAAAGGGGAATTGCACTTTTTTGGGATGTTGCCTATTGTTCAAAATCATTATGAGAGACAACACACGTGTCTTTTTAATGGGTGGAGGGTTTTAAAGATGATAAAAACACTTGAAAGATGCGTTGTAGCTTTCAAAGTCTCTAAAACAACTTTTATATACACACTGCAAGTATATGTATAATGTAGTAACAGACACCTTCATAACAATATGTAATATGTACAATATACACACTGCAAGTATATATATAATGTAGTAACAGACACCTTCATAACAATATGTAATATGTACAATATACACACTGCAAGTATATATATAATGTAGTAACAGACACCTTCATAACAATATGTAATATGTACAATATACACACTGCAAGTATATATATAATGTAGTAACAGACACCTTCATAACAATATGTAATATGTACAATATACACACTGCAAGTATATATATAATGTAGTAACAGACACCTTCATAACAATATGTAATATGTACAATATACACACTGCAAGTATATATATAATGTAGTAACAGACACCTTCATAACAATATGTAATATGTACAATATACAAACTGCAAGTATATATATAATGTAGTAACAGACACCTTCATAACAATATGTAATATGTACAATATACAAACTGCAAGTATATATATAATGTAGTAACAGACACCTTCATAACAATATGTAATATGTACAATATACACACTGCAAGTATATATATAATGTAGTAACAGACACCTTCATAACAATATGTAATATGTACAATATACACACTGCAAGTATATATATAATGTAGTAACAGACACCTTCATAACAATATGTAATATGTACAATATACACACTGCAAGTATATACAGTATATAATACTGAAAAAAGGGCTTAAGGAAAATGAGAAGTGTGAGCACTAGAACTGGGTGTCGTAAGGACAAATGGGGTCAATTGTATTTAATGTATTTTTATTTTGTACTTGTCTTAATCTTTTTGTACGTGTTTTTCACTTTTCTCAACTTTTCTTTAAAAGCCTAACCAGGGACGAGGGTTGCAAATGACTAGAAGTCTTAAGTACTTTGACATGAGTTAATAACTATGTAGCAATGTTTCATTGTGCCGTCCCTGTCAAATAAATACATCAATAAATCCAATCAAATAATTCTCCATTCAACACGATCCTCGTAGTATATTATTGCGTATATAAATGATAATAGAACATTGTCAAAACGGGTTACAGGTGCCAATTTCCGATTTATACGCGCAGTATTTTAAAAATTGTATTTATAAAAATCACAGTACGGTAATAAGAGAAAATAAACACTTAGAATCTACATTTACCGAGCAATTGAGAAGACATACAAATACAATAGTTATTAAATGCAATACTAAAAAAAGAAACACCAAAAATTAACAGAAGCAACAATATCAATGATAATAAAAAATAATAGTTATGTTTTTAATCAAAAATAGATTCTTAAAAATATTGTTTTTAAAATGGATTACTAATTTTTTTTTTTTTTTGTATAGTTTTGTATTTAAAATCGATTTTTGAAAATTGTGAAACAATTTTGACTCGGAATAAATACATTTTTTTAATAAGCAATAATCATCCATGGCTAACTAATCGACTATTAGAATAATCGTTCTTTGCCACTCCTCTAACATGTTTTCCAAAGCACAACCAATAGGGGGCGATAATGTATAATATATAATCCATCCATCCATCCATTTTCTACCGCTTGTCCCTTTCAGGGTCGCTGGAGCTAATATATAATGATATTTTGTATAACATCACGATAATAATAATGATATAATAGATCAATATTGTGCTGTATTCCCGTCTGGAGCTGTGGCGTGGAAAATGACCTGAAGATAACCTCACATAAATAAATAAAATGATTTATTCTGCTATCTCTGAGCGATTGGCTCCCATAAGTTCTTGCAGTTCTATCGACACGGACTTTATCCAGGAAGTGAACAGAGCCCAGGCGACGTCAACGCCTTTTGGCAGCCAGCCACGTTGTAAAGTCGAGCATATTCGGAGCGGATCATAATAACAACAATAAACAAGTCACGGGGCGAGAGTTTAGTGGCGCAAAGTCCTTTTGGTTCTAAGTGGCGTCCAGCTGATGAACGCCAGCTGGCTTTTCGCAAACGAGCGTTTCTGCAAAACATCACCGCTGCCCGAGTCCACCCCTGGACTGCCTGCCGAGATTCTCCCGCAGGTTCCTCAAGGTTCTCCCAGCAGCAAACATGAACAGAGTTGTGAGAGCCGTACCTGTGGTGACGATGCCCAGAGCCAGGCCGCGTCTCTTGTCAAAATACTGGCAGGTGATGGTCAGCGTGGCCGCGTAGACCAGACCGCAGCCCAGACCTAGAGCGCAGGAGACAGGACCAACAGGAAGGAGGAATGCTCTTTTAGTTGAACAGCAGCACGCAAAAAAACATGAAGCTTGGCGAATCTCTCCCGAGTGGACTGCTCAGATTTTCTTGGAAGTTCTATCTTCTCAGCGGTATTCTTAGCTTTATGCTTAAAGACTTCTTCCATACCATAGGTCAGTGTTTTTCAACCTGTTTTGAGCCAAGGCACATTTTTATCGTTGACAAAATGCGGAGGCACACCACCAGCAGAAATCATTCAAAAACTAAACTCAGTTGACAGTAAAAAGTCTTTGTTGCAATTGTTGGATATGACTTTAAAGCAGGGGTCACCAACCTTTTTGAAAGCAAGAGCTACTTCTTGGGTAGTGATTAATGCGAAGGGCTACCAGTTTGATACACACTTAAATAAATTGCCAGAAATAGCCAATTTGCTCAATTTACCCTTAACTCTATGTTATTATTAATAATTAATGATATTTACACTTAATTGAACGGTTTAAAAGAGGAGAAAACACGAAAAAAATGACAATTACATTTTGAAACATAGTTTATCTTCAATTTCGACTCTTTAAAATTCAAAATTCAACCGAAATAAAGAGAAAAACTAGCTAATTCGAATCTTTTTGAAAAAATTAAAAAAAAAAATTTATGAAACATCATTAGTAATTTTTCCTGATTAAGATTAATTTTAGAATTTTGATGACATGTTTTAAATAGGTTAAAATCCAATCTGCACTTTGTTAGAATATATAACAAATTGGACCAAGCTATATTTCTAACAAAGACAAATCATTATTTCTTCTACATTTTCCAGAACAAAAATTTTAAAAGAAATTCAAAAGACTTTGAAATAAGATTTAAATTTGATTCTACAGATTTTCTAGATTTGCCAGAATAATTTTTTTGAATTTTAATCATAATAAGTTTGAAGAAATATTTCACAAATATTCTTCGTTGAAAAAACAGAAGCTAAAATGAAAAATTAAATTAAAATGTATTTATTATTCTATACAATAGAAAAAATAAATTTACTTGAACATTGATTTAAATTGTCAGGAAAGAAGAGGAAGGAATTTAAAAGGTAAAAAGGTATATGTGTTTAAAAATCCTAAAATCATTTTTAAGGTTGTATTTTTTCTCTAAAATTGTCTTTCTGAAAGTTATAAGAAGCAAAGTAAAAAAAATAATGAATTTATTTCAACAAGTGAAGACCAAGTCTTTAAAATATTTTCTTGGATTTTCAAATTCTATTTGAGTTTTGTCTCTCTTAGAATTAAAAATGTCGGGCAAAGAGAGACCAGCTTGCTAGTAAATAAATACAATTTAAAAAATTGAGGCAGCTCACTGGTAAGTGCTGCTATTTGAGCTATTTTTAGAACAGGCCAGCGGGCTACTCATCTGGTCCTTACGGGCTACCTGGTGCCCGCGGGCACCGCGTTGGTGACCCCTGCTTTAAAGCATAACCAAGCATGCATCACTATAGCTCTTGTCTCAAAGTAGGTGTACTGTCACCACCTGTCACATCAAGCCATGACTTATTTTGACTTTTTTGCTGTTTTCCTGTTTTTTACTTCTTGTCTTGCGCTCCTATTTTGGTGGCTTTTTCTCTTTTTTTGGTATTTTCCTGTAGCAGTTTCATGTCTTCCTTTGAGCGATATTTCCCGCATCTACTTTGTTTTAGCCATCAAGAATATTTCAGTTGTTTTTATCCTTCTTTGTGGGGACATTGTTGATTGTCATGTCATGTTCGGATGCACATTGTGGACGACGTCTTTGCTCCACAGTAAGTCTTTGCTGTCGTCCAGCATTCTGTTTGTTTACTTTGTAGCCAGTTCAGTTTTAGTTTGGTTCTGCATAGCCTTCCCTAAGCTTCAATGCCTTTTCTTAGGGGCACTCACCTTTTGTTTAATTTTGGTTTAAGCATTAGATACGACGTTTACAAAGCAATTAGCTACCTGCTGCCACCTACTGATATGGAAGAGTACTACACGGTTACTCTGCCGAGCTCTAGACAGCACCGACACTCAACAACAACACATCATTTGCAGACTGTAATTACTGCTTTGTATAAAATATTTTTACCCCAAATAGGTGAAATGACATCATCTCCCACGGCACACTAGTGTGCCGCGGCACAGTGGTTGAAAAACACTGTTGTAGAAGATGCTGTGACTTGCTGTTCCTAATATAGTGTCCTAGCTGCAGATGTAAATAAGAACATCTTTGCATTCTTTTGTCGCAGCATTGCAGCGTAAGTACACCCCCAGTCACAATAAAAGAGGCCTTAGGTAGATGTCTAAAAATAAAGGAGTGGTCTTCAAATATGCATGGCGTCCTTCAGCCACAACATTAGGTACAGTCAGGAAAAGTTCCCAGCACTCAAAATGATCTCTCACTCTTATCCAGCCTCGTGTTATGAAGCAATTGGACATGACTAATGCTAACGCTAATGCTTCTTATCCAACTTTCAGAGGATAAGAAGCTTATGCGACTCACATGAGCATCATCATCATCATCATCATCATCATCAAACGCTTACCCACGACAATCCCGTAGGAGAAGATGAGGAAGTGGACGCTGGGAGCGAAGGCGCTGAGCATCAGGCCGCCCGCCACCATCACGCCGCTGAAGACGGTGACGGGGCGAGCGCCAAAGTTGTCCACGCAGGCGCTGCAGATGGGACCTGGAGGAGGAGGAGGAGGAGGAGGAGGAGCAATCACAAATACTTGATTAATCCCCCAAATGTTCAGCACAAGACAAAAGCCTTCACATGTTGAGACGTTTTGTGAGCGACACCTCATTTAGGGTGTTCCAATAAGACCACCAGGACCCAGGACATGTGTCCAATAAGATCATGTGTCCAATAAGACCACCAGGACCCAGGACATGTGTCCAATAAGACCACCAGGACCCAGGACATGTGTCCAATAAGATCATGTGTCCAATAAGACCACCAGGACCCAGGACATGTGCTCAATAAGACCATGTGTCCAATAAGACCACCAGGACCCAGGACACGTGTCCAATAAGACCACCAGGACCCAGGACATGTGTCCAATAACACCACCAGGACCCAGGACATGTGTCCAATAAGATCATGTGTCCAATAAGACCACCAGGACCCAGGACACATGTCCAATAAGACCACCAGGACCCAGGACATGTGTCCAATAAGACCATGTGTCCAATAAGACCACCAGGACCCAGGACCCAGGTCCAATAAGACCACCAGGACCCAGGACACGTGTCCAATAAGACCACCAGGACCCAGGTCCAATAAGACCACCAGGACCCAGGACACGTCGGCCTGCTCAGGATCACCTGAGTCAGTCCTGCTGAGGCTGAAATGTCAGCCATGTTGGCCTTCATGTTTGCTTTTATCTTTTAGAATCATATTAGTTGCCGCTTATGTTTTCATACAAACTACAACTTCATGTTTCATGTTTATGTTCTTTAGAAAAATACTAGCTGCAGCTAATGTTTTAATTTAAAAACTACAACTTCCTGTTTCATGTTTGTTTTAAAAATATATATGATTAGTTGCAGCTAATGTTTTCCTTCAAACTACAACTTCCTGTTTCATGATTATGTTTTTGAGTAATAATATTAGCTGCAGCTCATGGTTTTATTCAAACTACAACTTCCTGTTTCATGTTTGTTAGGTTTAAAAATATATATTAGTTGCAGCTTAAAGTTTTCATACAAACTACAACTTCCTGTTTCATGTTTGTTTTAAAATATATTTTTAGCTGCAGTTAATGTTTCATTCTAACTACAACTTCCTGTTTACTACTAGAAATATCTACCTGAATATTCAATGTAAGGCCAATATTATTCCAAAAACATGCACATAGTTAGACTGAAATTAAAAATAATGAATTGTCTTATTATAAAACAGAAACAATGTATCCCACCAGGCATTGTATTGTCTTCGAGCGCAGTCGCTCTACCAGTTCCATCCAGTCACAAATATGACACCCAATAAGTGTTTATTTAGACTTTTTTTGTTTGTATTACTAAATTATAATTATT
>NC_084739.1:62927056-62952056 GCF_033978785.1 Entelurus aequoreus
CCCTAACAACAAAGTACTTATCTATGTAACATGACAAGTTGTTGCCGTTTATGTGCTGACCCGAGTGGGCGGGGCACACATTACCTCCGCCAAGTCTTCCATATATATATTCTTCTACACATGCGCAAGTTCATTACAGCATAAAAATAAGTGACGCAAGCCAAGCATCCTGGTGATTTTTAGGGAAGCCACACTATGGGTGAGGGCGGACCTACGTCACTTCTGCCTACCAATCCCCGAGCAACCGGGAATTCGTTGAAAACAAAGCAGCTCACAGCGAACACAGCATTGACAGAAAAAGCATTTAACGAGCGTTGTGGCTTGGAAGTCGGCGTTAAATCCTTCATTTACGCATTTTTACTTATTCGCATATCGTGTGAAAAAATGTATTATTTGCGTCAGACTCGTCTCAGTGAACTTGAAAGCTTCTCAGGCTTAGCTTAGCTTGCTAGTTAGCTTAGCCTGCGCGCTACTAAGAAAGAGACGCGGAAGTTATCAACAACAAGATCAAGTGTTAGTGTATAAAATATTGACAGATTTGAGGGCTACATGTATTGTTTAAATACAACTGTTCTTCGCCAGGTGTTCTTTGGCCACCCTGGCTTACGTTTTCCCGGTGGTGTCCATCTTCATCTTAAAGGGAAACTTCGCTGCCTTTGGTATCCTCTCGTTGTCCGGTTTTCGAAAATGGCTAGCTAGGCTATAGACTATATAGTATATACCGCATGTTATTTTTGTACAACAACAACTTCAGCTGTCGAACGTTATAAGGTACAAATTCAACAAGTACAACATTAGCACGGACGTATAGCCAAGTTGTGGTTAAGAAGGTGGATTTGTGTTCCTTATATTTACCAGAAACGAAGTGATCCGAACACACGACCCGGGACTTTGGGGGACTCCAGTGAGAACCGTCTTCGTTTTCCCGGTGTAAAGCTGCGAGCCATTTGTCTCGTCTCTGTGGGCTTTTATCACGCTTTGGCAGAACAAAATACAACCTTTGTTTTCCCTGTTTCCGGTTGTGGTTAGCACAACCAAAAACAACACCGTTTTTCGGCATTTTGGAGGCAGAATGACGGGTTTAACCAGCGTAGGTCGACAGGTTAAAGAGTAATGACGACGGTTTGTTTTCAACGCCAGTCTCGTTGCTATGGCTCGAAGAACCCGTATGTAGCTCAGTTGCCCGGATGTCGGCCCTCACCCATTCAGCTATAATCTACTGTGTTGGACAGGAAGTCATGCACAATCACAAAATAAATTAGTTTCAAAATAAAATACAAAACCCAAAACCAGTGAAGTTGGCACGTTGTGTAAATGGTAAATAAAAACAGAATACAATGATTTGCATTGTCTTGCTGAAATAAGCAGGGGCGTCCATGAAAAAGACGTTATTTGGATGGCAACATATGTTGCTCCAAAAGCTGTATGTACCTTTCAGCATTAATGGTGCCTTCACAGATGTGTAAGTTACCCATGTCTTGGCCACTAATACACCCCCATACCATCACACATGCTGCCTTTTACACTTTCACCCTAGAACAATCCGGATGGTTCTATTCCTCTTTGGTCCGGAGGACACGACGACGTCCACAGTTTCCAAAAACAATTTGAAATGTGGACTCGTCAGACCACAGAACACTTTTCCACTTTGTATCAGTCCATCTTAGATGAGCTCAGGCCCAGCGAAGCCGACGGCGTTTCTGGGTGTTGTTGATAAACGGTTTCCGCCTCGCATAGGAGAGTTTTAACTTGCACTTACAGATGTAGCGACCAACTGTAGTTACTGACAGTGGGTTTCTGGAGTGTTCCTGAGCCCATGTGGTGATATCCTTTACACACACTTGTTGATGCAGTACAGCCTGAGGGATGGAAGGTCACGGGCTTAGCTGCTTACCTGCAGTGATTTCTCCAGATCTTTAAGGACCTCTCTGTTGCATACTTACCAACACCTCAGCGTGTCTCTGCTGACTAATGCAAGAATCCTACTGATCTTTAAGGACCTCTCTGTTGCATACTTACCAACACCTCAGCGTGTCTCTGCTGACTAACGCAAGAATCCTACTGATCTTTAAGGACCTCTCTGTTGCATACTTACCAACACCTCAGCGTGTCTCTGCTGACTAACGCAAGAATCCTACTGATCTTTAAGGACCTCTCTGTTGCATACTTACCAACACCTCAGCTTGTCTCTGCTGACTAATGCAAGAATCCTACAGATCTTTAAGGACCTCTCTGTTGCATACTTACCAACACCTCAGCGTGTCTCTGCTGACTAATGCAAGAATCCTACTGATCTTTAAGGACCTCTCTGTTGCATACTTACCAACACCTCAGCGTGTCTCTGCTGACTAATGCAAGAATCCTACTGATCTTTAAGGACCTCTCTGTTGCATACTTACCAACACCTCAGCGTGTCTCTGCTGACTAACGCAAGAATCCTACTGATCTTTAAGGACCTCTCTGTTGCATACTTACCAACACCTCAGCTTGTCTCTGCTGACTAATGCAAGAATCCTACTGATCTTTAAGGACCTCTCTGTTGCATACTTACCAACACCTCAGCGTGTCTCTGCTGACTAATGCAAGAATCCTACTGATCTTTAAGGACCTCTCTGTTGCATACTTACCAACACCTCAGCGTGTCTCTGCTGACTAACGCAAGAATCCTACAGATCTTTAAGGACCTCTCTGTTGCATACTTACCAACACCTCAGCGTGTCTCTGCTGACTAATGCAAGAATCCTACTGATCTTTAAGGACCTCTCTGTTGCATACTTACCAACACCTCAGCGTGTCTCTGCTGACTAATGCAAGAATCCTACTGATCTTTAAGGACCTCTCTGTTGCATACTTACCAACACCTCAGCGTGTCTCTGCGGACTAACGCAAGAATCCTACTGATCTTTAAGGACCTCTCTGTTGCATACTTACCAACACCTCAGCGTGTCTCTGCGGACTAACGCAAGAATCCTACAGATCTTTAAGGACCTCTCTGTTGCATACTTACCAACACCTCAGCGTGTCTCTGCTGACTAATGCAAGAATCCTACTGATCTTTAAGGACCTCTCTGTTGCATACTTACCAACACCTCAGCTTGTCTCTGCTGACTAATGCAAGAATCCTACTGATCTTTAAGGACCTCTCTGTTGCATACTTACCAACACCTCAGCGTGTCTCTGCTGACTAACGCAAGAATCCTACTGATCTTTAAGGACCTCGCTGTTGCATACTTACCAACACCTCAGCGTGTCTCTGCTGACTAATGCAAGAATCCTACTGATCTTTAAGGACCTCTCTGTTGCATACTTACCAACACCTCAGCTTGTCTCTGCTGACTAATGCAAGAATCCTACTGATCTTTAAGGACCTCTCTGTTGCATACTTACCAACACCTCAGCGTGTCTCTGCTGACTAATGCAAGAATCCTACTGATCTTTAAGGACCTCGCTGTTGCATACTTACCAACACCTCAGCGTGTCTCTGCTGACTAATGCAAGAATCCTACTGATCTTTAAGGACCTCTCTGTTGCATACTTACCAACACCTCAGCGTGTCTCTGCTGACTAATGCAAGAATCCTACTGATCTTTAAGGACCTCTCTGTTGCATACTTACCAACACCTCAGCTTGTCTCTGCTGACTAATGCAAGAATCCTACTGATCTTTAAGGACCTCTCTGTTGCATACTTACCAACACCTCAGCGTGTCTCTGCTGACTAATGCAAGAATCCTACTGATCTTTAAGGACCTCTCTGTTGCATACTTACCAACACCTCAGCTTGTCTCTGCTGACTAACGCAAGAATCCTACTGATCTTTAAGGACCTCTCTGTTGCATACTTACCAACACCTCAGCTTGTCTCTGCTGACTAATGCAAGAATCCTACTGATCTTTAAGGACCTCTCTGTTGCATACTTACCAACACCTCAGCTTGTCTCTGCTGACTAATGCAAGAATCCTACTGATCTTTAAGGACCTCTCTGTTGCATACTTACCAACACCTCAGCTTGTCTCTGCTGACTAATG
Source organism: Entelurus aequoreus (assembly GCF_033978785.1). Lineage (NCBI taxonomy): Eukaryota > Metazoa > Chordata > Actinopteri > Syngnathiformes > Syngnathidae > Entelurus > Entelurus aequoreus. Next base: position 62,931,083 of record NC_084739.1, read on the forward strand.
CAAGAATCCTACTGATCTTTAAGGACCTCTCTGTTGCATACTTACCAACACCTCAGCGTGTCTCTGCTGACTAATGCAAGAATCCTACTGATCTTTAAGGACCTCTCTGTTGCATACTTACCAACACCTCAGCGTGTCTCTGCTGACTAATGCAAGAATCCTACTGATCTTTAAGGACCTCTCTGTTGCATACTTACCAACACCTCAGCTTGTCTCTGCTGACTAATGCAAGAATCCTACTGATCTTTAAGGACCTCGCTGTTGCATACTTACCAACACCTCAGCGTGTCTCTGCTGACTAATGCAAGAATCCTACTGATCTTTAAGGACCTCTCTGTTGCATACTTACCAACACCTCAGCTTGTCTCTGCTGACTAATGCAAGAATCCTACTGATCTTTAAGGACCTCTCTGTTGCATACTTACCAACACCTCAGCTTGTCTCTGCTGACTAATGCAAGAATCCTACTGATCTTTAAGGACCTCGCTGTTGCATACTTACCAACACCTCAGCGTGTCTCTGCTGACTAATGCAAGAATCCTACTGATCTTTAAGGACCTCTCTGTTGCATACTTACCAACACCTCAGCGTGTCTCTGCTGACTAATGCAAGAATCCTACTGATCTTTAAGGACCTCTCTGTTGCATACTTACCAACACCTCAGCGTGTCTCTGCTGACTAACGCAAGAATCCTACTGATCTTTAAGGACCTCGCTGTTGCATACTTACCAACACCTCAGCGTGTCTCTGCTGACTAATGCAAGAATCCTACTGATCTTTAAGGACCTCGCTGTTGCATACTTACCAACACCTCAGCGTGTCTCTGCTGACTAATGCAAGAATCCTACTGATCTTTAAGGACCTCTCTGTTGCATACTTACCAACACCTCAGCTTGTCTCTGCTGACTAATGCAAGAATCCTACTGATCTTTAAGGACCTCTCTGTTGCATACTTACCAACACCTCAGCGTGTCTCTGCTGACTAATGCAAGAATCCTACTGATCTTTAAGGACCTCTCTGTTGCATACTTACCAACACCTCAGCTTGTCTCTGCTGACTAATGCAAGAATCCTACTGATCTTTAAGGACCTCTCTGTTGCATACTTACCAACACCTCAGCGTGTCTCTGCTGACTAACGCAAGAATCCTACTGATCTTTAAGGACCTCTCTGTTGCATACTTACCAACACCTCAGCGTGTCTCTGCTGACTAACGCAAGAATCCTACTGATCTTTAAGGACCTCTCTGTTGCATACTTACCAACACCTCAGCTTGTCTCTGCTGACTAACGCAAGAATCCTACTGATCTTTAAGGACCTCTCTGTTGCATACTTACCAACACCTCAGCGTGTCTCTGCTGACTAACGCAAGAATCCTACTGATCTTTAAGGACCTCTCTGTTGCATACTTACCAACACCTCAGCGTGTCTCTGCTGACTAACGCAAGAATCCTACTGATCTTTAAGGACCTCTCTGTTGCATACTTACCAACACCTCAGCGTGTCTCTGCTGACTAACGCAAAAATCCTACTGATCTTTAAGGACCTCTCTGTTGCATACTTACCAACACCTCAGCGTGTCTCTGCTGACTAACGCAAGAATCCTACTGATCTTTAAGGACCTCTCTGTTGCATACTTACCAACACCTCAGCTTGTCTCTGCTGACTAACGCAAGAATCCTACTGATCTTTAAGGACCTCTCTGTTGCATACTTACCAACACCGAGACTTTCCAAGCCGCTTGACCTCAGGGATTCTAATACAGCAAAACGGAACATAATCAAGGCAAGAACGCTGTTGATTTTGAGCGACAGTAGACGATCACATGGTGCCTGTCCGTGCCTACAGTTTCCATCGCCACCACGACGAGAACACTATTGGTTTTGAACGTTGGCACAGGTAGAGGTCACCTTTCTACAGCACTGGTCCCGGTTTCCATCATTAGGATTGTCATTCATAGTCTGTAAAATAACACTATTTGTTTTGAAGACGTGTCAGTACAAACATGCTTGGGGCAAACAAAGCAGTTTATTGTCAGTGTGTGAACAAAGTCACAACAAGAACCCTTTTGATTTTTAATGATGGATGCAAGAATGTGGAAAGTGCTGTAACAGCAACAACTCATCAATGGACTTAAATGAAGTACAACTTTGTAATGTACATTTCTCTGTCAATGCAAGAAATCTATTGCTTTTTAAAAATAATAGCGAGGGCGAAAAGGTCAATGTGATTGTTCAGTTTCTAGCATTTCCTGCTCTGTCACACATACTCCTTTTGTCAATAACCTTATTGATTTTGAAGAAACTCCTATGCCTATTTGTCAATAACCTTATTGATTTTGAAGAAACTCCTATGCCTATTTGTCAATAACCTTATTGATTTTGAATAAACTCCTATGCCTATTTGTCAATAACCGTATTGATTTTGAATAAACTCCTATGCCTATTTGTCAATAACCTTATTGATTTTGAATAAACTATTATGCCTATTTGTCAATAACCTTATTGATTTTGAATAAACTATTATGCCTATTTGTCAATAACCTTATTGATTTTGAATAAACTATTATGCCTATGTGTCAATAACCTTTTTGATTTTGAATAAACTCCTATGCCTATTTGTCAATAACCTTATTGATTTTGAATAAACTCCTATGCGTATTTGTCAATAACCTTATTGATTTTGAATAAACTCCTACACCTATTTGTCAATAACCTTATTGATTTTGAATAAACCATTATGCCTATATGTCAATAACCTTATTGATTTTGAATAAACTCCTATGCCTATTTGTCAATAACCTTATTGATTTTGAAGAAACTCCTATGCCTATTTGTCAATAACCTTATTGATTTTGAAGAAACTATTATGCCTATTTGTCAATAACCTTATTGATTTTGAAGAAACTATTACGCCTATTTGTCAATAACCTCATTGATTTTGAAGAAACTATTATGCCTATTTGTCAATAACCTTATTGATTTTGAAGAAACTATTATGCCTATTTGTCAATAACCTTATTGATTTGGAATAAACTCCTATGCCTATATGTCAATAACCTTATTGATTTTGAATAAACTCTCATGCCTGTTTGTCAATAACCTTATTGATTTTGAATGAACCAGTATGCCTATGTGTCAATAACCTTTTTGATTTTGAATAAACTCCTATGCCTATTTGTCAATAACCTTATTGATTTTGAATAAACTCCTATGCCTATTTGTCAATAACCTTATTGATTTTGAATAAACTCCTACACTTATTTGTCAATAACCTTATTGATTGTGAATAAACCATTATGCCTATATGTCAATAACCTTATTGATTTTGAATAAACTCCTATGCCTATTTGTCAATAACCTTATTGATTTTAAAGAAACTCCTATGCCTATTTGTCAATAACCTTATTGATTTTGAAGAAACTATTATGCCTATTTGTCAATAACCTTATTGATTTTGAATAAACTCCTATGCCTATTTGTCAATAACCTTATTGATTTTGAAGAAACTATTATGCCTATTTGTCAATAACCTTATTGATTTGGAATAAACTCCTATGCCTATATGTCAATAACCTTATTGATTTTGAATAAACTCTCATGCCTGTTTGTCAATAACCTTATTGATTTTGAATGAACCAGTATGCCTATGTGTCAATAACCTTTTTGATTTTGAATAAACTCCTATGCCTATTTGTCAATAACCTTATTGATTTTGAAGAAACTCCAATGCCTATTTGTCAATAACCTTATTGATTTTGAATAAACTCCTATGCCTATTTGTCAATAACCTTATTGATTTTGAAGAAACTCCAATGCCTATTTGTCAATAACCTTATTGATTTGGAATAAACTCTTATGGCTATTTGTCAATAACCTTATTGATTTTGAATAAACTCCTATGCCTATTTGTCAATAACCTTATTGATTTGGAATAAACTCTTATGCCTATGTGTCAATAACCTTATTGATTTTGAATAAACTCCTATGCCTATTTGTCAATAACCTTATTGATTTTGAAGAAACTATTATGCCTATTTGTCAATAACCTTATTGATTTTGAATAAACTCTCATGCCTGTTTGTCAATAACCTTATTGATTTTGAATGAACCAGTATGCCTATGTGTCAATAACCTTTTTGATTTTGAATAAACTCCTATGCCTATTTGTCAATAACCTTATTGATTTTGAAGAAACTCCAATGCCTATTTGTCAATAACCTTATTGATTTTGAATAAACTCCAATGCCTATTTGTCAATAACCTTATTGATTTTGAAGAAACTATTATGCCTATTTGTCAATAACCTTATTGATTTGGAATAAACTCCTATGCCTATTTGTCAATAACCTTATTGATTTTGAAGAAACTCCTATGCCTATTTGTCAATAACCTTATTGATTTGTAAGACTTAGTAAAACAAAGATGTAGTTGACATCTTCATTGTCACTTGCTAACTCTGACAAGTACAACTTTTCCTTGCTTATTCAAAGACAGTCTCCGTCAAGGCAAGAACTCTGTTGATTTTGAAGAAAGGCAGACGGAGCTGAAACAAGAAATAGGTGCATCTTCTCTGTCATCTCTCCAGCAGGGCTCAGTTTGTACATGTGATGTTGTTGTCTCATCCCCACAATTGCACTTTCTTTCTTTCTTTCCGAGTCTTCCTATTGTGCCAAACACCAACTACGTCCAATAAAGGTCAGCATCATGTGGATCAACAACATGCTTTGCTGGATGGATGGATAGGACATCTTGAAAAAAGACCTATTTAGAATAAATATAGATCTAAAAAAATACATGTTGAATACAAAAATTAATTTCTGCGTGGTTATTGTCGCACGCTAACTTTTCTAGGATCCTGATATGCACAGCGAAACGTTACAAATCCCAAACTATTCTATTCTCCATCAAGGCAGTAAGTCTTCTATTGATTTTTGAACTGAGAGGATCTTCCCTGTACTGGTCACCATTTATTTTGATGACCAGTAATATATACATTCTTGTAATTAAGGCCGAAAGAGCTGCTAACTCTCAATTTGACTGGCTTCTAATGAACACAAGACATGTTTCTTGATTTCCAATGATACACTAATAAGAGTATTTATGAAGCATATGCGGATGTCACTGAGCCAAATGATCAAAATGAGAGGATGTTTCCTTCTCACTCTCTACAGTTATGGTCTCTTCTTTGAGTTCTTTACACAACTGTCACTCTGGACAATAACTATTGATTTAGAAGACTTTTCAAAGTACAGATAGGTTACTGTTAGGGATGTCCGATAATGGCTTTTTGACGATATCCGATATTCCGATATTGTCCAACTCTTTAATTACCGATACCGATATCAACCGATACCGATATCAACTGATACATGCAGTCGTGGAATTAACACATTATTATGCCTAATTTGGACAACCGTGTATGGTGAAGATAAGGTACTTTTTAAAAAAAAACAAAAAAAAACAAGATAACTAAATTAAAAACATTTTCTTGAATAAAAAAGAAAGTAAAACAATATAAAAACAGTTACATAGAAACTAGTAATTAATGAAAATGAGTAAAATGAAGTGTTAAAGGTTAGTACTATTAGTGGAGCAGCAGCACGCACAATCATGTGTGCTTACGGACTGTATCCCTTGCAGACTGTATTGATATATATTGATATATTGTTAATATTAATAACTGTATCCCTTGCAGACTGTATTGATATATGTTGATATATTGTTAATATTAATAACTGTATCCCTTGCAGACTGTATTGATATATATTGATATATTGTTAATATCAATAACTGTATCCCTGCAGACTGTATTGATATATGTTGATATATTGTTAATATTAATAACTGTATCCCTTGCAGACTGTATTGATATATATTGATATATAATGTAGGAACCAGAATATTGATAACAGAAAGAAATGGGGGAGGGACGTTTTTTGGGTTGGTGCACTAATTGTAAGTGTATCTTGTGTTTTTTATGTTGATTTAATAAAAATAAAAAATAAAAATAAAAATAAAAAATAAAAAAACGATACAGATAATAAAAAAAAACAATACCGATAATTTCCGATATTACATTTTAACGCATTTATCGGCCGATAATATCGGACATCCCTAGTTACTGTACCTCAAAGGCTTTACTATCTGCTAACTGCCATGTTTTACTAAGAATAGGAATGTTAAAAAAAAATAAAATCAAAGCAAGAATCCTGTGTATTTCTGAAAGTATCCAAACTTGAGGTAAAATGTGTGGTTGGTGATGCTGCTGCCATATCACTATTACTGACGATAGAAGTGTTGTTGATGAAGACAAAATTAATGGGCGGAGCCCAATCAAGCATTGATGTGTGCATGGAAGCCACGCCCTCTTTCTTCTCTTTTTTTTTTTTACAATTTGTCGCACTTTTATTATTTCATTATTTTTATCTTGCAATTTTACTTTTTATCCTAACTAGGGATGTCCGATAATGGCTTTTTGCCGATATCCGATATTGTCCAACTCTTTAATTACCGATACCGATATCAACCAATACCGATATATACAGTCGTGGAATTAGCACATTATTATGCCTAATTTGGACAACCAGGTATGGTGAAGATAAGGTCCTTTTTTTAAAAAAAAATAATAAAATAAAATAAGATAAATAAATTAAAAACATTTTCTTGAATAAAAAAAAAAGTAAAACAATATAAAAACAGTTACATAGAAACTAGTAATGAATGAAAATGAGTAAAATTAACTGTTAAAGGTTAGTACTATTAGTGGAGCAGCAGCACGCACAATCATGTGTGCTTACGGACTGTATCCCTTGCAGACTGTATTGATATATATTGATATATAATGTAGGAAGCAGAATATTAATAACAGAAAGAAACAACCCTTTTGTGTGAATGAGTGTAAATGGGGGAGGGAGGTTTTTTGGGTTGGTGCACTAATTGTAAGTGTATCTTGTGTTTTTTATGTGGATTTAATAAAAAATAAATTAAAAAACGATACCGATAATTTAAAAAAACGATACCGATATTTTCCGTTATTACATTTTAAAGCATTTATCGGCCGATATTATCAGACATCTCTAATCGTAACCCTTTCACCGTATTGCCTACTCAGTGGCCTAGTGGTTAGAGCAGGGGTCACCAACCTTTTTGAAAGCAAGAGCTACTTCTTGGGTAGTGATTCATGCGAAGGGCTACCAGTTTGATACACACTTCAATAAATTGCCAGAAATAGCCAATTTGCTCAATTTACCTTTAACTCTATGTTATTATTAATAATTAATGATATTTACACTTAATTGAACGGTTTAAAAGAGGAGAAAACACGAAAAAAATGACAATTAAATTTTGAAACATAGTTTATCTTCAATTTCAACTCTTTAAAATTCAAAATTCAACCGAAAAAAAGAAGAGAAAAACTAGCTAATTCGAATCTTTTTGAAAAAATTAAAAAAAGAATTTATGGAACATCGTTAGTAATTTTTCTTGATTAAGATTAATTTTAGAATTTTGATGACATGTTTTAAATAGGTTAAAATCCAATCTGCACTTTGTTAGAATATATAACAAATTGGACCAAGCTATATTTCTAATAAAGACAAATCATTATTTCTTCTAGATTTTCCAGAACAAACATTTTAAAAGAAACTCAAAAGACTTTGAAATAAGATTTAAATTTGATTCTACAGATTTGCCAGAATAATTTTTTTGAATTTTAATCATAATAAGTTTGAAGAAATATTTCACAAATATTCTTCGTCAAAAAAACAGAAGCTAAAATGAAGAATTAAATTACAATTTATTTATTATTCTTCACAATAGAAAAAATAAATGTACTTGAACATTGATTTAAATTGTCAGGAAAGAAGAGGAAGGAATTTAAAAGGTAAAAAGGTATATGTGTTTAAAAATCCTAAAATCATTTTTAAGGTTGTATTTTTTCTCTAAAATTGTCTTTCTGAAAGTTATAAGAAGCAAAGTAAAAAATGTATGAATTTATTTAAACAAGTGAAGACCAAGTCTTTAAAATATTTTTCTTGGATTTTCAAATTCTATTTGAGTTTTGTCTCTCTTAGAATTAAAAATGTCGGGCAAAGTGAGACCAGCTTGCTAGTAAATAAATACAATTTAAAAAATACAGGCAGCTCACTGGTAAGTGCTGCTATTTGAGCTATTTTTAGAACAGGCCAGCGGGCTACTCATCTGGTCCTTACGAGCTACCTGGTGCCCGCGGGCACCGCGTTGGTGACCCCTGGGTTAGAGTGTCCGCCCTGAGGTGGGTAGGTTGCGAGTTCAAACCCCGGCCGAGTCATACCAAAGACTATAAAAATGGGAGCCATTACCTCCCTGCTTGGCACTCAGCATCAAGGCTTGGAATTGGGGGTTAAATCCCCAAAAAATGATTCCCGGGCGCGGCCGCTGCTGCTCACTGCTCCCCTCACCTCCCAGGGGGTGATCAAGGGTGATGGGTCAAATGCAGAGAATAATTTCGCCACACCTAGTGTGTGTGTGACAATCATTGCTACTTTAACTTTTAACTTGAACACTACCGTATTTTTCGGACTATAAGTCAGTTTTTTTCATAGTTTGGCCGGGGGTGCGACTTATACTCAGGAGCGACTTATGTGTGAACACATTAGCGTAAAATATCCAATATTATTTATCTCATATACGTAAGAGACTACACCAGGGGTCGGCAACCCGCGGCTCTTTGACCACTCTGATGCGGCTCAGCTGCATACTTGCCGACCCCCCCGATTTTCCCAGGAGACTTACGGATCTCAGTGCCTTTCTTGGAAATCTCCTGGGGTAAATATTCTCCAGTTTTCACCCTTACAACTAAATTAAAATCTCCCGAGGCAAATATTCTCCAATTTACACCCTAACAACTTAATCAAGGGCATGCCATGATAGCACTGCATTTGCTGATCCTCTATAACCCCCCCCACCCCCCCACCCCCCTTCGTGCGTCGGTTGAGGTGGGCGGGGTTTGGTGGTAGCGGGGGTGTACAATGTAGACCGGAAGAGTTAGGGCTGCATGGGATTCTGGGTATTCGATGTGTTGTGTTATGTTGTGTTACGGTGCAGATGTTCTCCAGAAATGTGTTTGTCATTCTTTTTCGGTGTGGGTTCACAGTGTGGCGCATATTTGTAACGTAACAGTGTTAATGTTGTGTTAAATTATACGGCCACCGTCAGCGTAAGCTGTGTGGCTGTTGACTAAGTATGCCTTGCTGTCACTTTCGTGTGTAAGCAGTAGCTGCATTTAACATGTGGCCGAGCAGGTACGCTGTGTGTACAGACTGTAGAGGGCGCTAAAGGCAGTGCCAACACGCCCTACATTTCGGGTATCTCCCGGAAAGATTGGGAGAGTTGGCAAGTATGACGCTGTCAAGCGTCGTTAATGTAAAACTAGCAGGCCGTACTAACGTTAAATTGTTATAATAAGGTGCGGGCCTGAGACCCCTGGTTTAAACATAGCCCCCCCCAAAAAAAAAGCTTAGTATGCAGTGTTATTTCATTTTAAATTTCAAAAGAGTTTTGTGGCTCCCATTGTTATCTTTAATTTGTGAAACTCGTCGAAATGGCTCTTTGAGTGGTAAAGGTTGCCGACCCCTGGACTAGACGTATAAGATTTCATGGGATTTAGGAGTGACAGATTGTTTGGTAAACGTATAGCATGTTCTATATGTTATAGTTATTTGAATGACTCTTACCATAATATGTTACGTTAACATACCAGTTGGTTATTTATGCCTCATATAACGTACACTTATTCAGCCTGTTTATTTACTTAAAATTGCCTTTCAAATGTCTATTCTTGATGTTGGCTTTTATCAAATACATTTCCCCCAAAAATGCAACTTATACTCCAGTGCGACTTATATATGTTTTTTTTCCTTCTTTATTATGCATTTTCGGCCGGTGCGACTTATACTCCGGAGCGACTTATACTCCGAAAAATACGGTATCTTGTTTAGCTTATGCATTGTTTATGTTCTTTGTTTTGTTTGCTGTATGCTTTTTAACCTGTAAAGCTCCAATTTAAAAATTGTCATAAACGTGCTGTACAAATAAAGTTGCCTTGCCTTGTCCTCAGGCTGCCTATGCCCTCCAAGACCTGGTTGGAACTGGTTTTAACGTCAGTTGCAATAAGTGCACAATGACAGTACAAATAAAACCTGGCACAGAGAGAAAGGATTACTTCTTAAATCCCAAACTAAAGCTAGTGGGCGGGGGGGAGAATAGCAGGTGACCTCTGCTTGCTTGGCAGCCTTCTCGCAGCCTGACTTCCCAGACTCTGCTCTTGTCCAATCACAGCATTCCTCTTCATTAGGCGCTACATAACCATGGTGAGTCCACATACCAATAAAAAGTCTGCGCACTAACCGGCGGCGAGCCTATTAGAAGCATCCCTGCTGAAGACACGGGAGAAGCCGCAGCACGCTGTTCTCATCCCGAGGGGGCGTCGACGCTGGCAGGCCCCTCCCCCTCCCCTGCCAATCGCCGGCTGCTCGGATCGGTTCAGGTTTCTGCAAGAGAACGCCAGTAAAAACAGTCAGAGAAGAAAGGAGGACTCTCTCCAGGGGGGGGTGTTGTGTGAGCAAAGGTCACCTGAGGAGGAGAGGTCCTCCCAGCCTATGGAGGGCTCCCCATGCTCGGACCCCGCCCCGCAAAAAGGGTCAAGTAAGACAATCCGATCTTGAGAACAAAAGCGGCTTGGGCCGGAACCAAACAGACGTCCCTGGAACGGAAAGTGTTACAGAAGCAAAGTGCAGGCCAGGTAACAGCAGAGTAATGAAAGTAAAATAAAGTAAAAGTACTCACATGTACAGATTAGGGCTGCAACTAACGATTAATTTGATAATCGATCAATCTGTCGATTATTACTTCGATTAATAATCGGATAAAAGAGACAAACTTTATTTCTATCCTTTCCGGTATTTTATTGAAAAAAACAGCATACTGGCACCATACTTATTTTGATTATTGTTTCTCAGCTGTTTGTACATGTTGCAGTTTTTAAATGTTTATTTAAAAAAAAAAAAAAAAAAAAAATTAAAAAAAAAAAAGCCTCTGCGCATGCGCACAGCATAGATCCAACGAATGGATGACTAAATTAATCGGCAACTATTTTTATAATCGATTAGTTGTTGCAGCCCTAGTACAGATGTATGCAAAGTGGTACATGTAGGAGTACACGTGTGCAGTCAGAGTACTCCACTTTGTTGCACTTGTGAAAACACATTTGTTTACGACTTACTCTTCCAATGGTACTTAAAACCAACCCAAATGAAAGTAATCAGGGGCCGTACTTATCAAGCTTCTTTGAGTGCCATTTTACACTTAAGTCCTGAGAATTTGCAAAATTTAGTCCTACTCTCAAACTTAAGAATAAAAGCTTTTTATCAACGTTCTTAAGCCTAAGAATCACTCCTACTCTCCACGATATTTAAGAGACCTTCAGAGGTGTCTTAAGTGGTTAGGAGTTGCCAGCAGGGGATGGCACTGAGGCGAGAGAGACGTGCGCGAACGTTCAGGGAACGGAACAATGTTCTGTTTTTTTTTGATGACGAGCAGCTGATCAAACGGTATCGTTTAGACAGAGCGGATATTATTTTTGTCACAGATTTAATACTTTTCGATTCCTTGTTGATTTCGGCATGTGTCTGCAGTGGGCTAGTATATATAGAGCCACCCACACCAGTTTCAAATTAGTTGCCTAATTAATGAATTGGAAAGAAAATGTTATGACAGTAGCGTATGTGTGTGGCCGTGAGGTGAGTGACGTCAGTGAGTGTGTGGGCGAGAGAAGAGAGGGAGCGGTAGCGTGAGTGCCGGCGGGGACTAGTTTGTTTTGTATTATTTTGTAGTTTATTGTCAAAATATACACTCCCATTGTCCACTTAAATATTTCCAAGATATTTCTTTATTCTTAGACAACGGATTCCCTTCCGTGATTGGTCATTTCTATGGACACAGAAATGACGTCACCTAAAATTGCGTTTACGGCACATAGTAATGTCGTAATTCAGCTCTGAGTGTGACACTTAAGATTCAGTCCTACACTTCGCTGAAAGTGTGAGTAAGACGCTTGATAACTAACTTTTAAGTGCAGCTTTCAGCGAAGAATTTATTTACTCTTAAGTCAACTCTTAGCAGACTTCTTAGGAGTAATTCTAAGAAGCTTGATAAGTACGGCCCCAGATGTGTAACAAAACTAAAATAAAGTAAAAGTACTGTTTGCAAAGCACTGTTTGTTACTTGGCGGTGTTGATTTTTTTTGGTGCGATACAAAAATGTTTAATATTACTTTATCATCCTTAACAGCCATGCAGGTGTAACCAGGACACAAATACAACTAAAATAAGTAAAAGTAGCATTTGAAGGAACATTTTATAACGTTATCATTCCTAACAGCCATGTGTACAACAAGGACGCAAAAAAACTACAATAAAAGTAAAAGTAAAGTTTGCTTGTTACTTGGTGGTGTTGATTACATATTTTGGTGGAATACACAAATGTTTTATAACATTTTATCATTAACAGTGTGTAACCAGGACACTACAATTGAATAAAGTAAAAGTAGAGTTTGCAGATCAATGTTGATGGATCACATACAGTAATTTGTTTGATCAAAAAAATATTAAGTAGCATTTAAGATACTCGACAGTCATGGGAGTTTACAAGGGTACAATAAAACTAAAATAAAGTAAAATTACTGCTCGCAGAGCAAAGATGCCACCTAGTTGTGTTTCAATCTGTTGTTGCTTTACGAAGACGTGATTTACGACATTTGATCCTTTTTTTAACAGCCAGGCATGTGTAACCAGGACCCTCTCATTAAAGTAAAATACATCAATAAAAACTACTGTTTGCAGATTAATGTTGTTACCTTGTGACCTTTATGAAGTACAGTAATTGGTTGCAAGAAAAAAAGAAATGTTTTAAGTACCATTTCAGATTATTGGCATTCAGTTTGCAAGGTATGATAATAAAAGAAGTCATCAAGTGGTGTTTAGGAAAGGTTTTGTTTCAAGAGAAATGTTTCAGTGTTCTTAACAGCCATACATGTGTAAATAAAGTAATAATTGTTACCGTATTTTTCGGACTATAAGTCGCAGTTTTTTTCATAGTTTGGGGGTGCGACTTATACTCAGGAGCGACTTATGTGTGAAATGATTAACACATTAGCGTAAAATATCCAATAATATTATTGATGTCATTCACGTAAGAGACTAGACGTATAAGATTTCATGGGATTTAGCGATTAGGAGTGACAGATTGTTTGGTAAACGTATAGCATGTTCTATATGTTATAGTTATTTGAATGACTCTTACCATAATATGTTACGTTAACATACCAGTTGGTTATTTATGCCTCATATAACGTACACTTATTCAGCCTGTTGTTCACTATTCTTTAGACCAGGGGTCACCAACGCGGTGCCCGCGGGCACCAGGTAGCCCGTAAGGACCAGATGAGTAGCCCGCTGGCCTGTTCTAAAAATAGCTCAAATAGCAGCACTTACCAGTGAGCTGCCTCTATTTTTTAAATTTTATTTATTTACTAGCAAGCTGGTCTCGCTGTGCTCGACATTTTTAATTCCAAGAGAGACAAAACTCAAATAGAATTTGAAAATCCAAGAAAATATTTTTAAGACTTGGTCTTCACTTATTTTTTTTACTTTGCTTCCTATAACTTTCAGAAAGACAATTTTAGAGAAAAAATACAACCTTAAAAATGATTTTAGGATTTTTAAACACATATACCTTTTTACCTTTTAAATTCCTTCCTCTTCTTTCCTGACAATTTAAATCAATGTTCAAGTAAATTTATTTTTTTTATTGTAAAGAATAATAAATACATTTTAATTTAATTCTTCATTTTAGCTTCTGTTTTTTCGACGAAGAATATTTGTGAAATATTTCTTCAAACTTATCATGATTAAAATTCAAAAAAATTATTCTGGCAAATCTAGAAAATCTGTAGAATCAAATTTTAATCTTATTTCAAAGTCTGTTGAATTTCTTTTAAAATTTTTGTTCTGGAAAATCTAGAAAAAATAATGATTTGTCTTTGTTAGAAATATAGCTTGGTCCAATTTGTTATATATTCTAACAAAGTGCAGATTGGATTTTAATCTATTTAAAACATGTCATCCAAATTCTAAAATTAATCTTAATCAGGAAAAATTACTAATGATGTTCCATAAATTATTTGTTAAATTTTTTCAAAAAGTTTCGAATTAGCTAGTTTTTCTCTTCTTTTTTTCGGTTGAATTTTGAATTTTAAAGAGTCGTAATTGAAGATAAACTATGTTTCAAAATTTAATTGTCATTTTTTTCGTGTTTTCGCCTCTTTTAAACCGTTCAATTAAGTGTAAATATCATTAATTATTAATAATAACATAGAGTTAAAGGTAAATTGAGCAAATTGGCTTTTTCTGGCAATTTATTTTAGTGTATTAAACTGGTAGCCCTTCGCATTAATCAGTACCCAAGAAGTAGCTCTTGCTTTCAAAAAGGTTGGTGACCCCTGCTTTAGACATTTTAAATTGCCTTTCAAATGTCTATTCTTGGTGTTGGCTTTTATCAAATACATTTGCCCAAAAAATGCAACTTATACTCCAGCGCGACTTATTAATGTTTTTTTTCCTTCTTTATTATGCGACTTATACTCTGAGAAATACGTATATGGATCTGTGGTTATCATCACAAAAAGAAAGATGTGCTGACGTCTTCCATGATGGTTTTGTTGGGACATTTTTCCACAACCAAAATGTGCATTTGCTTTTTAAAAAAACGCACTCAGAACCCCAAATCCTGCTTTTAAAATGCCGCTCCACCTCCGAACCTCCAAAGCCCAGCACATACAAGTTGCAGTTTTGATGTCATGGATTTATTTCAAAAGGCACAAAGATCTACCAAAAACAAATTCCATTCTGCAAAATCAAAAAGGTAGCACTGCATAAATGCGTGGAGAGGAAATGTGGATGCGTCTTCATCTCAAGAGCCTTTGAATCATACATAGAAAGGTAGTTTGACAGTACCACTCACGTCTAAGCAGTGTGTATGTTTAGTGTACGCAGCATAATAAGTCTTGCTATTATCCCATGATAAAAGCGTGGAGAAATACACCAGAAAGAGATAAGAGTACATGACTAAGACCTCAGACTACATGGACACCTTCAAGGCCACACTCCTCCGTGTACCAGTGTGCATCCTTTTTACTCCGCCCCACTAATCCGCAGAACCTTCAACAACAAAAAGCACCTGCCGAGTGAGCCACACCTGCCAGTCCTTCCGTGACGCCTCTCGTGCTGAACGCTCAGGTGAGGACGTGACTGCGATGGAGTGGCTGGCGTCCGCAGCCGTGCGTCCGGCGGCCGACTCGAACGTGGCCGGCAGAAAGGGGAATAGCGCCGTGTGCTGCTTGTGCTATCTGAAAAACGCCACAACCATTTTTTTCCAAGCAGCTACAGTCCCAAAGCAAAGAAAAACATGTACAAGACAGGAGGGCGGAACAGACGATTGGCCGACTAATTATTTTCAGTACGTCTGTTCCGTTTAAGAGCAATTAGCCAGCGTGTGCGGCGTCAAACCTGTCGCTCGCCACCGTCCTTCTCTCTCTCTCTCTCTCGCCTCTTTTTTTAACTTTTTAAGCTGCTTCTGAGCGCTTCTTCCCGAGCTGTAAATGATGGAAGCTGCTGCGTTTTTTTTGCGTCGTGGCATCCGGTGGGCGCCCTCGTGCGCCAGGACAGGTGTGTGTGCGTGTGCGTGTGTGTGCGGCGTTAAGGCTGGGAGGGAGGAGGATGTGCGGCGTGATGCGACATGGCCGCCGGGGAGGACATGGACTGGACCATGGGCTGGGCCGGAGGGGGCGGCGGAAGCTGCGGCTGCAGGGCCCCTGAGTGTGTGTTGGGGGACGGCGGGGGGGTCGGACGCTTGAATTTGTCAGGACTGGTGCTTCTTCTTGGGGACGGCCTCTGTTGGACGGGACAGAAAGAAAGAACACCAGTAACTTTACCAGACACCACCATCAAACCCATTTTACCTCAGGAACCACATGGAGGAAGATATTTTCCCTAGGGACTAATAAAATCATGGCATGATAACTTAATAATAAAGACAACTTCAGATTGTTTTGGTCCAAAAATTGAACAAGCACATTCTGAAAAGAATGTTGTTGTTTTTCACTTACATGTTGCTGTTAATCGTGTTCCATCTTCATTTGTTGTTGTTTATACTTTCTGAATAAATGATGGGATAGTGCTCATCATAATAGGTGGAATTAAGACTGGCTTTTAAAATGCTTTCATCTGTGTTCATTTGTAATCTATCAGAAGATGTAATGAATAATACAGGGTTTCCCCTAAAGTGCCAATATACCTGTGGCGGTGGGGGCGTGGTCAACATGACATCAAGTAATTTGCAATGATACGATTTTCTTAAAAAAGGCTAGGGATGATACTCGAAACCGGTTTTCCCGGTTGTTTGATAAGAAAAGAACCGAGTCCTCGGACTCGAATCCCTTTTTGAGAACCGGTACCCGTTATCGAGACCACTATAGTAAAGGAAAAGAGTTGATTCTTTATTCGAATCCCGTCCTGACCAGAAATGCTCCGTGGGACATCACAAGAAATGACGTCACGTAGCTCAGTCATTAGGCGCAGATAGCGAAAGCAGGAAAACAATGGACGGGAAAAAGCGCTCAAAGGTGTAATAAAGTTCAAAACAAAAGCTATAATCCAATGAATAACTTCACTGAGAGATTTGAGCAGGGTAAAACACATGACCAACACTTTTACCACCAACCGGAAACATAGCAACCAGGCTAGCAACGCACCTCCTTTACGGCAGCTGTCGCAACCTTCTTAAAACAACCGCAGCACATACATATATATACAACACTGCAGCACATACATATATATACAACATATCTCCCTTTTTTAACTTTTGTTTTTCTTTCCTTGTAAACGTTACAAAATCACACTGTAGATGTGTTGTCTGTCTAATTATAAATAATGCAGACGAGGCGTGTTGGCTGAGTTCTTGACGTTTACTTTCACAGCGTGGCAACATGCAACACTTTTCGGGGCTACCGCGCATGCTCGTAACTCCCGTTGCATGCTGGGTAGTGTAGTTGTTATATTCTCTAGCTCATAACATTTTCCCCCTATAAAGAAATAATGTTAACTCAATAAAGTGTATTTCTTTTTTTAGCTTTAACTTTTCATTTTTTAGCATTGTAACCACATTTGCAAACAACTTTTCTCTTCATAGAATGTTCTTTCAATAAAGAAATAAAGTGCAAAAATGTCAAAGCATCATAACAAACAGTTATGTCAAATAGCAGCAGAAGTGCACTTTTTGGAGAGCTGTATTATTTTCAGTTTTGTGCCCAAGGGACTGATTTTATTTAACACTATATTATTATTTATACACCTATAGTGATCACAGAGACAGGTTGCTTTTGTGTTACTGTATATATTTGTTTTTATGAAAAATCCCACTTAATATACTTTGGGTAACAACAGTCAATATTTATTTATTTTATTTTATTTTTTTAGGTGGGTAACAGTCAATATTTATTTATTTATTAGATTTAATTTTTTTCTTATATAATAAAAGTGAGCTTTTGTTAAACCAAATATTGTGTGTTTTTTTCCATATACAACAACCTATCTGGACTCCATAAGAGAATCGATAAGGAATCGGTTCGATAAGAGGATTCGATAAGAGGCTCGAACTCGATAATTCCTTATCAAACATCATCCCTAAAAAAGGCTAAAAAAAATGTACACATAAATGTATAACAAATCTTATCATTAATTAGTATTAACATATTTTATTGTTTTGCCATATTTTCAAATCTTGCTGCTTTTTGTACAATGTACTTTGAGATTTTTTGTGTTTACAGACTTTTAAAGGCCTACTGAAAGCCACTACTAGCGACCACGCAGTCTGATAGTTTATATATCAATGATGAAATCTTAACATTGCAACACATGCCAATACGGCCGGGTTAACTTATAAAGTGACATTTTACATTTCCCGCTAAACTTCCGGTTGGAAACGTCTATGTATGATGACGTATGCGCGTGACGTCACGACAGCAACGGAAGTATTCGGACCCAATGTGTCACCATACAAACTGCTCTGTTTTCATCGAAGAATTCCACAGTATTCTGGACATCTGTGTTGGTGAATCTTTTGCAATTTGTTTAATGAACAATGGAGACTGCAAAGAAGAAAGTTGTAGGTGGGATCGGTGTATTAGCAGCAGACTACAGCAACACAATCAGGAGGTTGTGTTGTGTTTGAGCTGGATACAAGACGCACTACCGTGAGTACAGCTTTGGCTTCCAAACATTTGATCGCTTGCCCGTACGTACGTGTCGCTATGTGCATGTCACGTACTTAACTTTGGGGAAATATATGTTTCTTGCCGACACTGATGGCGGCCGGGGTGTCGTCGAAAGCTACAACGCCCGCCGCCGCTCCGTAGTTAGCTTCAATTGTTAAGCTTCGCCAAGCTGGAAATTTTTAACCGTGTATTTACATGTTCATGGTTTAATAGTATTGTTGATCTTCTGTCTATCCTTCTAGTCAGGGGTTTTTTAAAATTTTGTTTCTATCTGCATTTGAGCCTGATGCTATCACGTTAGCTATGTAGCTAAGTTAGTTAGCTTCAATTGTTAAGCTTCGCCAAGCTGGAAATTATTAACCGTGTATTTACATGTTCATGGTTTAATAGTATTGTTGATCTTCTGTCTATCCTTCCAGTCAGGGTTTTTTAAAATTTTGTTTCTATCTGCATTTGAGCCCGATGCTATCACGTTAGCTCCGTAGCTAAAGTGCGTCAACGATGTATTGTCGTGGAGATAAAAGTCACTGTGAATGTCCATTTCGCGTTCTCGACTCTCATTTTCAAGAGGATATAGTATCCCAGGTGGTTTAAAATACAAATCTGTGATCCACAATAGAAAAAGGAGAGAGTGTGGAATCCAATGAGACCTTGTACCTAAGTTACGGTCAGAGCGAAAAAAGATACACCCTGCACTGCCTCTCTAGTCCTTCACTCTAACGTACCTCATCCACGAATCTTTCATCCTCGCTCAAATTAATGGGGTAATCGTCGCTTTCTCAGTCAGAATCTCTCTCGCTCCATTGTAAACAATGGGGAATTGTGAGGAATCCTTCCTCCTGTGACGTCACGCTACTTCCGGTACAGGCAAGGCTTTTTTTTTATCAGCGACCAAAAGTTGCGAACTTTATCGTCGATTTTCTCTACTAAATCCTTTCAGCAAAAATATGGCAATATCGCGAAATAATCAAGTATGACACATAGAATGGATCTGCTATCCCCGTTTAAATTTTAAAAATTCATTTCCGTAGGCCTTTAATGACTTTTTTAAAATGAAAAACAACTAGCAACAAATCTAGCCTCTTCTTCTGGTGTTATTATAGAACGTACTCTTGTTTAGAGACTACTTCTGTCTCTCCATGTCCATGACTAAAGAGGCTGCTCCAGTTGGACTTTCTCTTCTTAACAGTCGCCACTGTCCTCTTAATATTTGCACATTTTGTACAGCAATATATTAAAAAAAATTACGTCCACATCACAGACATGCTGACAAAGCTCCAGACAATGGCGTTCATTTTGTCAACATCCGGTTTTGGTGATCAAAGTCTTTTTTTGGTGGTCGAGTTTTCGGTACATCACTTGTCAATAGTGCACAAGTAATAGGTTACATATATAAATTCATACTGTAACGACCACCTAATGTTAATGTTTTATGACTGTGTGGTTTAGATTTGATGTCAGTTTTCCCCACATTCGCAAACACACCGTCTGTGCCTGAAAGGTGATTGGCGGAGAATGAGGAAGTGTTGTTGTGTGTCTGGGAGAGGAAAGTGCTTGCACGGGAGGTAAAACTTGTTGGAATTGTGCTGTTTGTTATCATAAAATTGGTAATAAAAGTTGAAAACAGCGTCGGACTTTGTGTGATTTCTTCTGGGGGTTACAATATATTATATTACTTTAATTTGTTTTCAAGTAAAAAAAATTTTTTTTTACAGGTGTGGTGGTAAAATAAATGCTGTGACAGAACGCCACATTCAATTACATTAAGGGGTTAACCCCGTAATATCAAAATCAAATTACAGGATGTTATTATGGTAATTGATTCCTTTTCCTCAACTGATGTACCAAAACATCATGTTTATTTTCTGTACAAATGTAGCATCATCTACAACAAAACATGTGAATTTAGACTCATTTCATTAATCAAACATGATGTTAGAAGAGGATACATATTATTTAAGCATATTTATGTGCGCCCAGAAAATGTGTCCCCATAAGTACAACATGAATGTACAGCATTTAATTGGGTATAGATGTCACAGGATCCTTTACCAACAATCCACATTTCATATACTATTACGAATAGTATATTACTACCTGTTATGAAGGTGTCTGTTACTACATTATATATATACTTGCAGTGTGTATATTGTACATATTACATATTGTTATGAAGGTGTCTGTTACTACATTATATATATACTTGCAGTGTGTATATTGTACATATTACATATTGTTATGAAGGTGTCTGTTACTACATTATACATATACTTGCAGTGTGTATATTGTACATATTACATATTGTTATGAAGGTGTCTGTTACTACATTATATATATACTTGCAGTGTGTATATTGTACATATTACATATTGTTATGAAGGTGTCTGTTACTACATTATATATATACTTGCAGTGTGTATATTGTACATATTACATATTGTTATGAAGGTGTCTGTTACTACATTATATATATACTTGCAGTGTGTATATTGTACATATTACATATTGTTATGAAGGTGTCTGTTACTACATTATATATATATACTTGCAGTGTGTATATTGTACATATTACATATTGTTATGAAGGTGTCTATTACTACATTAC
>NC_084739.1:62957056-63002056 GCF_033978785.1 Entelurus aequoreus
TCAAAATGGAGGAAGCTGCTTTTAGTAGTTTGCAATCGCACAAAGGAAAAAAGATAAAGAGCTATTCAGTAGGATTTAAGGTCCAAGCTATTGAATACCGGTACAGTATGCTAAAAAGAACAGTAAGCAGCTATGTTTTATTAATATACCGTAGCTGCGTGTGTCAAATACTGTATGAGTCATTAAACCTCCTGGTGGTAGAGGGCGCTGCCGCGCTAGTGATCCTTCTTGCGACTTCCGGTACTGCAGAAGAAGTGACAACACGCAGCAAGAGATTTATTTATTTTTTCTCTCGCCTGAACTTTTACTTTTAACATGGAGGATTACATACCGGTATCTAAAATAAAACAGTTTTCTAAACTGGACTTTCAATGGAAGCAGGAGGTAATAATTAAAGGAATATCTCCATCGAGACAGAGAGACTTTTAAAACTGAAGAAAGAAAATAATGAACACTTCTATAACCAAGTTATCGATGCTTTTGGTCAGAAGGAGCTGCAAATGGACTCCATTTATAAGTACAGGTAAGACCATAACAACGTTTTTTTTTATTAAATGTGCTTTTCATATATGCTTACATCACACTCAAAGCGCACGCCTAAATTTACCGCATTCCTTTTGGTAAACGCCGGAGTGAGAAGAGGTTTTAAAATAATTACCGCATGCACGGCCATCCCGCCGGCTTCCGGTAAACGCCGGAATGACAGGAGGTTTTAAATTAATTAACGCCCCTGCGGCTATTCAAGGAAATACGGTATATCCATTTCAGATATCAACATAAAAGTCCCTCTATCTTTAATAGGTGTACAAATCAAGTTGAGGCCCACAAAAAAAAAAAAAAAAAAGAGTAAATGAAAGTTCCTGAACTGGAATTTGCACAACTTCCCAGATGTGTGGGCGTCTGTGACTCACCGCTACGGCGTGGGAGGAGCTGCCGTGGACATGCAGGGCGGGGGAGTTGTAGTGGGAGATGGCAGCTCTAGACAGAGTGGCTGGTGGGGTGAAGCCCACTGTGTGGCCGCCGTATGAGAGCCCTGCAATGACAGGAAGTTAGTCATCAGTGGGACACGGCCTCATATATTGAACTCAGCTGGATAGTCAAAATGTATCAGAGCGCCCCCGCCCCCCCCAAATCTTTCAATTTTTCAGTATGCTGCCCTCGGTGGAAAAAGTTTGGACACTCCCTGCTAAACAACGACTTGTGATTTATTCCTATCTGGATCAAAATCATTCCTTATGGCTTGTTTTTACAGCAAAGGTCAGGTTGATACGGCCGAGTTATAGTGCTAGGAAATCCCTGACACACACAACTCTTGATTGCCCAAACATAAAATATTTATACTTCTTTCTTCCGGTCCAAAGATTAATTCAAACCGTAAACGATAGGCCAACACAACTTTGACAAGTCATCATAAAAACACGTTACGTAAGTTGACTTTGTGGTCTTGATTTCGACAGATAAAAAGGGCTGCTGGCAGGTTTTGTATCATAATCAGAGGAGCTTTTATTGTGCGCCAATGCTGAAAGCACATTGACCTTTTAGAGCAGTGGTCCCCAACCACCGGGCCGCAGCCCGGTACCGGTCCGTGGATCGATCCGGGCAGCACAAAAAATTTAAAAAATATATATATATTAAAAAAAAAATTGTTTTTTTGTTTTTTTAATTAAATCAACATAAAAAACACAAGCTACACTTACAATTAGTGCACCAACCCAAACAACCTCCCTCCCCCATTCACACTCATTCGCACAAAAGGGTTGTTTCTTTCTGTTATTAATATTTCTGGTTCCTACAATATATATCAATATAGATCAATACAGTCTGCAGGGATACAGTCCGTAAGCACACATGATTGTATTTTTTTATGACAAAAAATAAAATAAAAATACCATACTCCTCCCCGGTCCGTGGGACAAATTTTCAAGCGTTGACCGGTCCGCAGTTACAAAAAGGTTGGGGACCACTGTTTTAGAGGACTACACTCACTACGTTTCCATGCACTAAACTACCGTATTTTCCGCACCATAAGCTGCACCTAAAAACCACAATTTTTCTCAAAAGCTGACAGTGCGGCTAATAACCTTATAGAGCGCCTTATATATGGATTAATATTAATATTTATTTTCATAAAGTTTAGGTCTCGCAACTACGGTAAACAGCCGCCATCTTTTTTCCCCGTAGAAGAGGAAGCGCTTCTTCTTCTACGGTAAGCAACCGCCCCATAGAAGAGGAAGCGCTTCTTCTTCTACTGTAAGCAACCGCACCCGCCCCCGTAGAAGAAGAAGCGCGCGGATATTACGTTTCATTTCATTTGTGTGTTTCTGTAAAAACCACAAAATGTCTCCTACTAAGAGACACGCGTACAAGGTTCCACTGACTTTTGATAATTCCTGTGAACCGCACTGTGGATACAACGGGAACACGTACGGTGAATATTCGCACCACAGGGAATGAGAAGTCGTCCTTCACTGTGGTTCTAGCTTGCCATGCTAACGGCCAGAAACTTCCACCCACGGTGATATTCAAAAGGAAGACCTTGCCAAAAGAGAACTTTCCAGCCGGCGTCATCATAAAAGCTAACTCGAAGGGATGGATGGATGAAGAAAAGATGAGCGAGTGGTTGATAGACGTTTACACGAAGAGACCGGGTGACTTTTTTCACGCAGCTACGTCCCTGTTGATCTATGACTGCATGCGCGTCCACATCACAGATGGTGTCAAAAAACAAGTGAAGCACACCGAAGAAGAATAATTCGAGGGATTTGTGGATGAGTAATAACTTCAGAAAGTGAGCTTTAAATGTTTATTTTGTGTGTCGTGTGACATTAACGTATGAGCAACGTTGAATTATTGATGTTGCTATTGCTCTGCACTATTTTGAGTGTTACTATTTTTGTGATTGCACATTTGCACATTACATTTTGGGAGTGAACAGAGTTGTTAGAACGCTGGTTTGTAATATATTATTAAAGTTTGACTGACCTATCTGACTGTTTTGTTGACATTCCCTTTAGCGTAGCGTAGGTGCGGCTAATAGCACGGGGCGGCTAAGAGGTAAACAAAGTTTTGAAATATGCCGTTCATTGAACGTGCGGCTAATAACACGGGGCGCCTTATGGTGTGGAAAATACGGTAGTCTGATTTCTCAAATTGTTTGTTTTTTATTTTCACACCTTCATGTGAAGTTCAAGTGTCCACGCACTCTCTCTAATGCTACTATTGGTCAAACGCAGCTTATTTCCTTTTAGCACGGATAAATATATTGCTTTTCCGGTTGACCTACGACGTCACCCTAGTCATCTGTGGATCCTTATAACTCGTATTATGTGATGTCCGCTGAATTGGCGCAGATTAGAAATATCACGTCTCTAATGGCTATGCTGATGTTAAATAGCAGACAGCATCAAGAATGTATCTTGGATTGTGCTACAAACATGACGCTACTACCAAGAATGTACCGGGGCGGATGCAGCTCTGCAGCAAAGAAGGACAGGCAGGAGGGTTATTGCAAAGGAATTTTTGGATGAAGAATCATGGAAATAAAACTTTTGAGTGTCTCAGAGTTCATTCATAAGGCTCTGTGGATTAAAGGAAGGAGTTTTAAATCTGGGGCCGTACTTATCAAGCTTCTTAGAGTGCCATTTTACACTTAAGTCCTGAGAATTTGCGAAATTTAGTCCTACTCTCAAACTTAAGAATAAAAGCTTTTTATCAACGTTCTTAAGTCTAAGAATCACTCCTACTCTCCACGATATTTAAGAGACCTTCAGAGGTGTCTTAAGTGGTTAGGAGTTGCCAGCAGGGGATGGCACTAAGAGACGTGCGCGAACGTTCAGGGAACGGAACAATGTTTTTTTTTTTTGATGACGAGCAGCTGATCAAACGGTATCATTTAGACAGAGAGGATATTATTTTTGTCACAGATTTAATACTTTTCGATTCCTTGTTGATTTCTGCATGTGTCTGCAGTGGGCTAGTATATATAGAGCCACCCACACCAGTTTCAAATTAGTTGCCTAATTAATGAATTGGAAAGAAAATGTTATGACAGTAGCGTATGTGTGTGGCCGTGAGGTGAGTGACGTCAGTGAGTGTGTGGGCGATAGAAGAGAGGGAGCGGTAGCGTGAGTGCCGGCGGGGACTAGTTTGTTTTGTATTATTTTGTAGTTTATTGTCAAAATATACACTCCCATTGTCCACTTAAATATTTCCAAGATATTTCTTTATTCTTAGACAACGGATTCCCTTCCGTGATTGGTCATTTCTATGGACACAGAAATGACGTCACCTAAAATTCCGTTTACGGCACATAATAATGTCGTAATTCAGCTCTGAGTGTGACACTTAAGATTCAGTCCTACACTTCGCTGAAAGTGTAAGACGCTTGATAACTAACTTTTAAGTGCAGCTTTCAGCGAATAATTTATTTACTCTTAAGTCAACTCTTAGCAGACTTCTTAGGAGTAATTCTAAGAAGCTTGATAAGTACGGCCCCTGAAGGAAAAGAGCGTTTGTGCCCCGACTAATAGTGTTCCAGAGGAAGGTTGCTGTTGATCTGGACTATCTT
The DNA here is from genome assembly GCF_033978785.1 of Entelurus aequoreus. Lineage (NCBI taxonomy): Eukaryota > Metazoa > Chordata > Actinopteri > Syngnathiformes > Syngnathidae > Entelurus > Entelurus aequoreus. The sequence goes on from NC_084739.1 coordinate 62,961,624, forward strand.
GCCAGTTAAAAGCCTACTGAAATGATTTTTTTTTATTTAAACGGGGATAGCAGATCCATTCTATGTGTCATACTTGATCATTTCGCGATATTGCCATATTTTTGCTGAAAGGATTTAGTAGAGAACAACGACGATAAAGGTTGCAACTTTTGGTCGCTGATAAAAATAAAGCCTTGCCTATACCAGAAGTAGCGTGACGTCACCGGAGGAAGGACTCCTCACATTTTCCCATTGTTTACAATGCAGCGAGAGATATTCGGACCGAGAAAGCGACGATTACCCCATTAATTTGAGCGAGGATGAAAGATTTGTGGATGAGGAAAGTGAGAGTGAAGGACTACAGTGCAGTGCAGGACGTATCTTTTTTCGCTCTGACCGTAACTTAGGTACAAGGGTTCATTGGCTTCCACACTTTCTCCTTTTTCTATTGTGGATCACGGATTTGTGTTTTAAACCACCTCGGATACTATACCCTCTTGAAAATGAGAGTCGAGAACGCGAAATGGACATTCACAGTGACTTTTATCTCCACGACAATACATCGGCGAAGTTCTTTAGCTACTGAGCTAACGTGATAGCATCGGGCTCAAATGCAGATACAAACAAAATAAATAAATCCCTGACTGGAAGGATAGACAGAAGATCAACAATACTATTAAACCATGGACATGTAACTACACGGTTAATAATTCCCAGCTTGGCGAAGCCTAACAATGCTGTTGCTAACGACGCCATTGAAGCTAACTTAGCAACGGGACCTCACAGAGCTATGCTAAAAACATTAGCGCTCCACCTACGCCAGCCAGCCCTCATCTGCTCATCAACACCCGTGCTCACCTGCGTTCCAGCGATCGACGGAAGGACTTCACCCGATCATCCGCGCGGTCGGCGGCTAGCGTCGGCTAGCGCGTCTGCTATCCAAGTCAAAGTCCTCCTAGTTGTGTTGCTACAGCCAGCCGCTAATACACCGATCCCACCTACAACTTTCTTCTTTGCAGTCTTCATTGTTCATTAAACAAATTGCAAAAGATTCACGAACACAGATGTCCAGAATACTGTGGAATTTTGAGATGAAAACAGAGCTTTTTTGTATTGGATTCAATGGTGTACCAATACTTCCGTTTCAACGATTGACGTCACACGCATACGTCATCATACATAGACGTTTTCAACCGGAAGTTTAGCGGGAAATTTAAAATGTCACTTTATAAGTTAACCCGGCCGAATTGGCATGTGTTGCAATGTTAAGATTTCATCATTGATATATAAACTATCAGACTGCGTGGTCGCTAGTAGTGGCTTTCAGTAGGCCTTTAAGTGAATACAAAGTTATTGTTCATCAGTTGGGAGTGCACAAATGCAGCGTGAAGATGTTTGTGTACGCTCTATTTCTTAACTTTCATAAACCTGCTTTACTATTTTTCATCTCATTCATATTTTGTTCGGAGTCCGAATTAAGACGGCATTCTCCATTTCTTTAGCTTCCCTTTTAAATAAATCTCAATTTCTTCTACCGTCGACGCACTTGAAAATGTTCCGTTCCTTTAATATCTGAAGCAAATAAAAAGTCTCTTTCATTACAATTAGGTTTGCAAAATTCTGGGAATATTCAAAGTTGCAAACTTTCCATGGGAATTAACGGGAATTAATGGTAATAAACATTGAATGCAACATGCTAGATCTTGCAGCATGATTATTAGCTAAAACAACCAGATTTCATGCAAATTCAGTAAAATTTCAACCCTGCACTGTGCATTTAGAGCCCGACTGTTTGAGAAAATGGGACTGATTTAGGGCATGGCTGTTTCAGTAGTTTGCTTCTCTACAGGTGAAAGTTGGACATACCAGGTGATATTGGGCGGCTGGAGCTGGGGGAGGGGCTGTAAGGGATGGGGCTGGACACCGTCCTGGCTCTCAAGCCCTGTGCCGACATCTCATTGAAGTACCTGACAGAGCGACAAGTCACATAAGTCAAAAAAACTGGGCAGACAGAATAGTTTGAGTGTTTTATGTCGATTGGTGATTGTTGCGGCTGGACGCCTCGCCTCGTCTCGTACCGCTCGTCGTCCATCTCCAGGCTGGACTCGCTCTCTGACAGCTGTCTGCACAGAGCCTCCCGGCGCTCCATCTCTCTCTGCAGCTTTCTCTGCAGCCTGATGTTCTCCTCCCTCATGTGTCGCTCCTCCTCGATGTACTGGGCACGCTTCTCTGTGTCTAAGAGGTACAGACAGACATTTCTTTCCAACAATAACCCAGCTGTTTGAATGACAGTGTCTGCGTTTAGCACAGGTAAGCAAGCACCTACTGTACTGCTTTTCTGCAGAGGACTACATTCTCAAGTTTGGGCTCCCTCTGGTGGCCAAAGCGAAGCAGGTAACTAGTGTATACCTCAGGGCCATTCAACCACCCAAACATTATTATTTTTAGACTCTGCCACACCCTCACGTTTTACTGCACTAATTGACAGTTGTACAATATATATATATATATATATATATATATATATATACATACACATATATATATATATACAGTATATATATATATATGTACACTACCGTTCAAAAGTTTGGGGTCACCCAAACAATTTTGTGTTTGAGCCTTCATTTCTAAGAACAAGAATAGACTGTCGAGTTTCAGATGAAAGTTCTCTTTTTCTGGCCATTTTGAGCGTTTAATTGACCCCACAAATGTGATGCTCCAGAAACTCAATCTGCTCAAAGGAAGGTCAGTTTTGTAGCTTCTGTAACGAGCTAAAGTGTTTTCAGATGTGTGAACATGATTGCACAAGGGTTTTCTAATCATCAATTAGCCTTCTGAGCCAATGCGCAAACACATTGTACCATTAGAACACTGGAGTGATAGTTGCTGGAAATGGGCCTCTATACACCTATGTAGATATTGCACCAAAAAACAGACATTTGCAGCTAGAATAGTCATTTACCACATTAGCAATGTATAGAGTGTATTTCTTTCAAGTGAAGACTAGTTTAAAGTTATCTTCATTGAAAAGTACAGTTTTTTTCCTTCAAAAATAAGGACATTTCAATGTGACCCCAAACTTTTGAACGGTAGTGTATATATATATGTGTGTGTGCTTACACTAGTCAAAGATCCTCTATATCAGTGTTATCAACCTTTATTGCCTTGAGGAGCACATTTTACATTTGAAAACTCTCACAGCACACAACAGAGTGCGCATGTAGGAATGGCAACAGATACACAGATTAATATGTACCTTCTGCCCTTTAGTGGAAGAACATGTCATTGTTCTGTCTGTCACTGGCATAGACACATAAATACATCATTAGGTCTTCAAGACATTTAAGGTAGAAAGATACATTATTTGTAGAAAACTCATAATAAATAATTATCCAACCAATGAGGTGAGTTTGGATAATTTCCCGCAACACAAATGATTGGCACAATGGTTCGGAATCACAGTAGGAGCGCTCTGCTCTTTGTAAGAACATATTGCAAGTCAAAGATCCTCTAAATGAGGAGCATTCTGCTGCAAAATCAATTGTCAAAGATCCTCGAGATTACCCTTATTTTGCTATTTTTAAGAAGCTTCAGCAAAAACAGATATCAAAGATCTACAAGATGACATGAAACTTTTACGGCTTAAGAATCTACTGCAAAAACATAAGTCTTACTGTTTTAGGAACCTCATTACAAAAAAAAATTAGTCAAAGATCCTCAAGATGACATGAATCTCGTACTGTTTTAAGAACCCTATTACAAAAAAACATTAGTCAAAGATCCTGAGGATGACATGGATCTCTTACTGTTTTTAAGAAACTACTGCAAAAACACAGTTTAAAGATCCTTTAAATGCCATGAATCTTTTACTCTTTGTAGAACCCTCTTACAAAAAACACTAGTCAAAGATCCTCCGGATGACATTGTTTGCAGTTTTTAAGAACTTACTGCAAAAACACTAGTCAAAGATCCTTAAGATGACATGAATGTTTCTCTTTTTAGAACCCTATTACAAAAAACATTAGTCAAACAGCCTCAGGGTGACATGAATTGTTTGCCGTTTTTAAGAACCTACTGCAAAAACACTAGTCAAAGATCTTTAAGATGGCGTACATATTTTGTTGTTTTTAAGAACCTACTAAAATACAAATCAAAGATTTGTCCTCAAGATGACAAATAATTTGCTGTTTTTGAGAACCTACTGCAAACACACCAGTCAAAGATCCTCAAAATGACATGAGTCAGTCGCTGTTTTTAAGAATCTACTGCAAATAGACCACAAGACAAAAATCCTCAAGATGACATGAATATTTTGCTGTTTTGAAGAACCTACTGCAAATTCACAAGTCAGAAATTCCTAAGATGACATGAATTTGTTGCTTTTTTAAGAGCCAACTACAAAAACAAATATCCTCAAAGTGACATGAATATGGCAACTAAAACACTCATCAAAGATCCTCAAGATGACAAATATTTTGCTGATTTTGAAAAATTACTACAATAACACTAGTGAAAGACCTGGAAGATGACATTAAGTGTTTGCTGTTTTTAAGAACCTACTGCAAAACCACTAGTCAAAGATCCTAAAGATTAACAATATTTTGCTGTTATTAAGACTTTACTGCAAAAAAATACTAGTCAAAGATCCTCAAGATGTCAATCTTTTGCTGTTTTTAAGAACCCACTGCAAAATCACTAGTCAAGGATCCTCAAGATGTCAATCTTTCGCTGTTTTTAAGAATCTACTGCAAACAAACAACGAGACAAAGATTCTCAAGATGACACAAAATGTTTGCTGTTTTTAAGAACCTACTGCAAAAACACCAGTCAAAGATTCTCAAGATGGCATGAGTCTTTTGCTGTTTTAGGAACCTACTGCAAAAACCAGAGTCAAATATTCTTAAGATGACATGAAATGTTGCTCTTTTTAAGAACAAGTCAAAAAGCTTCAAGATTATTTTTTGGTTTTTTTTAAAGAATCTCCTGCAAAACAACCAGTCAAAGATCCTCAAGAGGACATATGTTGCTGCTTTTAAGAAGCTACTGCAAAACTACCAATCAAAGATCCTCAAGATGACATATGTTGCTGCTTTTAAGAAGCTACTGCAAAACTACCAATCAAAGATCCTCAAGATGACATATGTTGCTGCTTTTAAGAAGCTACTGCAAAACTACCAGTCAAAGATCCTAAAGATGAAAAATATTTTTCTGTTATTAAGACTTTATTGTAAAAAAACACTAGTCAAAGATCCTCAAGATGTCAATCTTTTGCTGTTTTTAAGAACCCACTGCAAAATCACTAGTCAAGGATCCTCAAGATGTCAATCTTTCGCTGTTTTTAAGAACCTACAGCAAACAAACAACCAGACAAAGATTCTCAAGATGACACAAAATGTTTGCTGTTTTTAAGAACCTACTGCAAAACCACTAGTCAAAGATCCTAAAGATGTAAAATATTTTGCTGTTAAGACTTTACTGTAAAAAAACAGTAGGCAAAGATCCTCAAGATGTCAATCTTTTGCTGTTTTTAAGAACCCACTGCAAAATCACTAGTCAAGGATCCTCAAGATGTCAATCTTTCGCTGTTTTTAAGAACCCACTGCAAAATCACTAGTCAAGGATCCTCAAGATGTCAATCTTTCGCTGTTTTTAAGAACCCACTGCAAAATCACTAGTCAAGGATCCTCAAGATGTCAATCTTTCGCTGTTTTTAAGAACCTACAGCAAACAAACAACCAGACAAAGATTCTCAAGATGACACAAAATGTTTGCTGTTTTTAAGAACCTACTGCAAAAACACCAGTCAAAGATTCTCAAGATGGCATGAGTCTTTTGCTGTTTTAGGAACCTACTGCAAAAACCTGAGTCAAATATTCTTAAGATGACATGAAATGTTGCTCTTTTTCAGAACAAGTCAAATAGCTTCAAGATTATTTTTTGGTTTTTTTTAAAGAATCTCCTGCAAAACAACCAGTCAAAGATCCTCAATATGACATATGTTGCTGCTTTTAAGAAGCTACTGCAAAACTACCAGTCAAAGATCTTCAAGATGACATATTTTGCTGTTTTAGAGAACTACTGCAAAAACACTGGTCAAAGATTGCATGAGGTTTTTTGCTGTTTTAAGAACCGACTGCAAACACAGTCCATGATCCTGAAGATGAGATGAATTATTTGCTACTCCTGTATGAGAGGATAGGGTCCTCCTAGAAGAATACTAGCCTCGCCAAAGACTAAGGTTGTAAACTAGATTGATGTAAAAAGAAGCCCTCATTAAGCGATGTGCGTACCACATGACAGCACCTGGATCACATGACAGGTCCACAAAAGGCCACTTACGCTGCAACTCGGTGGCACGCAGGCTCTTCTTAAGCCTCTCCACCTCGTTCTTCAGGAAGCGGATATGCTGCATCATGTTCTCGGGGGAGTCGATTTCCATGGAAACGTCTCTCGGGGACGGAGTGGCGGACACGGGCTGGTCCAGCTTCTCCTGTAGGATTCTGGTGTTGTTGCAAAAGTGGCCATCAATACAATCATCCTCAGCATGACTACTGAAGAGATGGATATGGATTTATTCAAACATTAAAGTCAAAAAAGCACCGTTTCTCTGCCTCCAGTTTGTCCATTCGCTTCCAAAGTCTGTTGACGAGGGCTTCTTGTTCCTGCTCTAATGTGTTCTCGAGGTCAATCTTCTCCCGCCTCAACTGGAGGATTAATGAGAGGAAAACATTCAGTCAATGGTAACGTGTGCAGCATGTTCATTTCAAGGTCTCAGTCCAGATAGCGGGCATGCCTGAGGATGCAGTCAGCCAAAAAACTAGCGAGGCTTACACGTTTCTTACCATTTTTACACCGCAATGGCCTTGTTAAGGTGTGCCTTCTCACTAGAACTATTTTATGGGAACATTCTTTTACAATACACACTCCGTGTATTAAAAATTGCAGTGAGGAAGTTGAAAAGGGTCCAATAAAACCAATCAAGGACAAAATAGTGATGGAAACTAGAACTGATAGTCTGTTAACCATTTTCTGTTGTGTGGAGTTTATTGTTAATCATTTTGAAGCAGAAGACACATTAACTTTTCATGTTAAAATAAAATACATTTACATTTTTACTGTCAATTTGTTTGATTATATTTAAAAAATTTATATAATTTTTTTCTGTGACCATTTTTTTAAACACATAAAATAGTTATAAAAATATTATTTCGAAGTTAATATAGAAAAATTAGCATTTTCTCCTATATACATTTGTTCTTTAAAAGTTGATCACAAAAAATGCTAATTATTTTTTTCTGTAACAATTACATTTCAAAATTATCCAAAAGTTGTTATACAAATATGAATTATTTTGAAAGAAACTGGTTGCTCTACTTTGCATTCTCCTGTATACAAGCTGTTTACAAAAAATGTTTATATTTTTGTTCTCTGTCATTTAAAAAAATTCCATACAAATATAAATTACTTTGAAATAAATTGATGTAGGAGATTTTGATCTCCTTTGCATTTTTTTCCTATATAAATGTTTTCTTTAAATGTTCATACAAAATCTGTGAAAAGGAAAAAAACTAAACAAAATTATTACTGAAATGTCATCTTCAGAAATAGTTTACTTGATCTAAAATGACATAAAAATGAAGTACCAAAAAAAAATTCATAGTATAAAAGAAAAAAACAAACATCCATGTTACCTTTGTGTTTCCCACAATGTAAAAATGTGTTTAAATAGAACTCTAGAAATAAAAAAGGATTAACTGGCTGGAATATAAAGACAATATAACATACATCCATAAACGTGGATGCATATGCAAAAGTGCAATATATTTATCTGTACAGTGATGTATTTATTCATATCTGCACCTTACTCCTCTTTTATCCTGCACTACCATGAGCTAATGCAACAAAATGTTGTTCTTATCTGTACTGTAAAGTTCACATTTGAATGACAATAAAAGTAAGTCTAAGTCTCTAAAATTAATCAAAATTGTACTTAGTTTTTCCTGTTGTTAAAAATGTTTCAAAAAATCTATACAAAATAATCAATAATCCATTTAGTAAATTAAGTGAAATGGCAGAAAATCAGAGTTGTCATTGGGAGGAAATTGGCTAAGTGTAGTGACGCCCTGTTCTGGTCATAGAACGCTCCATTTGGAGAAGTATGCAGCATAACACACAAGCACCACTCAGACTGAACCCCAACTAATAAACATTTACAGCAACAATCCCCCCAGGAGACATCTGACTGAGGACCACAAACTTAGCTGGAAGTGAAAAGTCGACGTCATCCAACTTTGGCGTACGTTACCTGCTCCAGCGTGAGCTGCTTGGAGATGGTCTCGTTCTCCATCTTCTTGATCTTCTTCATGAGCTTGTTGACCTGGAACTCCTGCTCCTGCTCCAGGTGCTGCTCCAGCTCGGCCTTCTCGTGCTGGAGCTGCGATGGAGCGAAGAAGGGAAAAAAGAGCGGGGTTGAGCGAGCCGTGAGTCACCCGTCAACTATTTGAAGACAACAGTGGAAAATATGTCCAATGTTGGCTTGAAAAGGAAGATGGAAATGAATGAAGTGGCAGCCATGGTAACCACATTGGGCAGATAAGACACTAACGAGAGGTGAGGGTCAAAAACGCGTCTTTGTGTCAAATTATATGAGCAGCACTTACCAGTCACTAGGAAAAGTGCTCATGTATTCATTTATGGGGAACAACTGTTTCCATAGTCCTTGCAACGACTAAAGCAGACATGATTGAAGGTGCAAGCACAGAATGCTAGCAGAAACACTGCAATGAAGTCAGAGAAAGCCTTTCAAATGAGGACATGGATTAAGTGAGATCATCCGCTCCAGGGTCAAACTGTGGCACTCATGCCACCTTTGTTGAAGGGCTGGGCGATAGATAGGGCAAAAAACATGATAGGGGACGGCGTGGCGAAATTGGTAGAGTGGCCGTGCCAGCAATCTGAGGGTTACTGGTTCAATCCCCACCTTCTACCATCCTAGTCACGTCCGTTGTGTCCTTGAGCAAGACACTTCACCCTTGCTCCTGATGGGCCTGGTTAGCGCCGTGCATGGCAGCTCCCGCCATCAGTGTGTGAATGTGGAAATAGTGTGAAAGCGCTTTGAGTTCCTTAAAAAAGTAGAAAAGCGCTATACAAGTACAACCCATTTACCATTTATGATCACGATTACTCTCAGCACATTCAATCGATCGCAACTGGACTGTTTGGTTTGTCTAAGAGGACGTTTTTGCCTCTCATCTGACCAATCTAAGTCTAAGACTAGATCTGACCAATCTAAGTCTAAGACTAGATCTGACCAATCTAAATCTAAGACCAGATCTGACCAATCTAAGTCTAAGACTAGATCTGACCAATCTAAGTCTAAGACCAGATCTGCCCGATATAAGTCTAAGACTAGATCTGAACAATCTAAGTCTAAGACCAGATCTGCCCGATATAAGTCTAAGACTAGATGTGACCGCATTCAGACTAGATGTGCCCAATCTAAGTCTAGATGTGACCAATCTAAGTCTAAGACCAGATGTGACCAATCTAAGACTAGATCTGACCAATCTAAGACTAGATGTGACCAGTCTAAGACTAGATGTGCCCAGTCTAAGACTAGATGTGCCCAATGTAAGTCTGAGACTAGATGTGCCCAATCTAAAACTAGATGTGACCAATCTAAGTCTAAGACTAGATCTGACCAATCTAAGTCTAAGACTAGATCAGACCAATCTAAGTCTAAGAATAGATCTGACCAATCTAAGTCTAAGACTAGATCTGACCAATCTAAGTCTAAGACTAGATCAGACCAATCTAAGTCTAAGACTAGATCTGACCAATCTAAGTCAGACCAGCTGTGACCAATCTGAGTATAAGACTAGATGTGACCAACCTAAGTCTAAGACTAGATGTAACAATCTAAGTATATGCCTAGATGTGACCAATCTAAGTAAGACTAGATGTGACCAATCTAAGTAAGACTAGATGTGACCAATCTAAGTCTAGGCCTAGGTGTGACCAATCTAAGTCTAGGCCTAGATGTGACCAATCTAAGTAAGACTAGATGTGACCAATCTAAGACTAAATGTGACCAATCTAAGTCTAAGACTAGATGTGACCAATCTAAGTAAGACTAGATGTGACCAATCTAAGTCCAGGCCTAGATGTGACCAATCTAAGTCCAGGCCTAGATGTGACCAATCTAAGTCCAGGCACAGATGTGACCAATCTAAGTCCAGGCACAGATGTGACCAATCTAAGTCTAGGCCTAGATGTGACCAATCTAAGTCTAGGCCTAGATGTGACCTATCTAAGTCTAGGCCTAGATGTGACCAATCTAAGTCTAGGCCTAGATGTGACCAATCTAAGTAAGACAAGATGTGACCAATCTAGGTAAGACTAGATGTGACCAATCTAAGACTAAATGTGACCAATCTAAGTCTAAGACTAGATGTGACCAAGCTAAGTCTAAGACTATATGTGACCAAACTAAGTCTAAGACTAGATGTGACCAATCTAAGTCTAAGACTAGATGTGACCAATCTAAGTCTAAGACTAGATGTGACCAATCTAAGTCTAAGACTAGATGTGACCAATCTAAGTCTAAGACTAGATGTGACCAAGCTAAGTCTAAGACTATATGTGACCAAACTAAGTCTAAGACTAGATGTGACCAATCTAAGTAAGACAAGATGTGACCAATCTAGGTAAGACTAGATGTGACCAATCTAAGACTAAATGTGACCAATCTAAGTCTAAGACTAGATGTGACCAAGCTAAGTCTAAGACTATATGTGACCAAACTAAGTCTAAGACTAGATGTGACCAATCTAAGTCTAAGACTAGATGTGACCAATCTAAGTCTAAGACTAGATGTGACCAATCTAAGTCTAAGACTAGATGTGACCAATCTAAGTCTAAGACTAGATGTGACCAAGCTAAGTCTAAGACTATATGTGACCAAACTAAGTCTAAGACTAGATGTGACCAATCTAAGTCTAAGACTAGATGTGACCAATCTAAGTCTATGACTAGATGTGACCAATCTAAGTCCAGGCCTAGATGTGACCAATCTAAGTCCAGGCCTAGATGTGACCAATCTAAATCCAGGCACAGATGTGACCAATCTAAGTCTAGGCCTAGATGTGACCAATCTAAGTCTAGGCCTAGATGTGACCAATCTAAGTCTAGGCCTAGATGTGACCAATCTAAGTCTAGGCCTAGATGTGACCAATCTAAGTCTAGGCCTAGATGTGACCAATCTAAGTAAGACAAGATGTGACCAATCTAGGTAAGACTAGATGTGACCAATCTAAGACTAAATGTGACCAATCTAAGTCTAAGACTAGATGTGACCAAGCTAAGTCTAAGACTATATGTGACCAAACTAAGTCTAAGACTAGATGTGACCAATCTAAGTCTAAGACTAGATGTGACCAATCTAAGTCTAAGACTAGATGTGACCAATCTAAGTCTAAGACTAGATGTGACCAATCTAAGTCTGTGATCATAAACTGATGAAGTGTACTCGGATGAGAGGTGAAATGTCTTCTAAGACAAACCAAACAGTCCAGGTGTGATGGACTGGATGAGACTACAGTGATCAAAGTCTTTTTTCGGTGGTCGAGTTTTCGGTACATCACTTGTCAATAGTACACAAATAATAGGCTGTATAATTCTATTCATACTGTAATGACCAACTAATGTTAATGTTTTATGTTTGTGTGGCTTGGATTGGTTGTCAGTTTTTCCCATGTTTGCAAACACACCGTCCATACCTGAAAGGTGATTGGCGGAGAATAGAGAAGTGTTGTGTACAGAGGGGAAACGCGGACTCACAGAGACGAAAGTGTTTGCACGGGAGGTAAAACCTGTAGGAATTGTGCCATTTGTTATCCTAAGATTGGTAATAAAAGTTGAAACTTATTTCCACAACGTTTTATTTATTATTATTTGTATTCTTTAATGACTTTTATACATCAGTGCGTCTCACCAGTGCTTTGGTAAATGACAAGCGGTGCCCCACACTGCAGTTATTAAAACCCAACTACTGTATCTTATATTGAATGAAAGTACATCAAAGTGCAGTTTGAATTTGAAGTACTGTATAATATTGTGTACCAACACATTAAACACGTTCAATGAATATTTCAGAATCAAAAGGTTTTTTTTAACAAACAAAAAAAAGATTTGAACACAAAGTGCCTGCAGAGTTTTTTAGTACATGTTATATCAGAGGAGGTGAATATCTGCAGACACAAAGAAAATGTGTCATAAAAAAATATTTAGGTAGAAAAATGCCTTTTTTTAATTAAATTAGTTGGTGTGTTTATTCTCCCAGTCGAACCAGTAGTTCAGTCACAAAGACATTCTGTGCCTGCCTGCAAGTCCACATTCAGGGCAGGAGTACTGGTAAGCTGCAGTATAACTAAAGTCTGTCACTGAAGTCACTCCTCCTTCTCAATGTTGTGTTACAACTTCTACACGTGTTCAGGTTCTCCACTAAACTGCCAAAATACCTGTGGCCGTGGTTACAGGCGCGGTCCCTATGACATCATCGAGTAATTTGCATAATTGGCTACGATGGATATGATTTTCTTTAAAAAGGCTCAAAAAATGTATGTAAATCTGTTAGTATTAATACTTGTTTTTAAATTGTTTTGTCATATTTTCAATTGTTGCTGCTTTTTGTACGATCATATAATCGCACTTTGTTGACTTTTAAGTGGCATCTTAACAGTCTTAAACGGTCGTACAAGTATCAAACGCAGGGTTTCTGCAGGCATCAGCTAGTCTAATTGAATGCTTTTTAATGCAACTTCAAATACATTTAAAGCCCATGCCCTACTGCAGATAGTTATTATATATAGTCAAAAGCTTACAATTGTGTGTTGAACAAGATTGTAAGCTTTTGACACCGACAATCTAGTTGAAAAGTTTCCATTAACTGTTACGCTCTAGCGAATTACAATTAGCTCACAAGACTGTTTCATGTGTTTATTTATATTTTCTTTCATAAAGCAAAAGTCGCTTTTTTTTGGTCACGCCAAAGAAATTTGACAATGTGAACGGCTGCCTGCCTTTAATCGGCTATTGATGATTAGTTAATAGTATGTGTCACTTCACCACCTTGATGCCCAGTGAGCAAAGTTCGGAGGTCTTTCCGTACAAACCGCCTGCGCTCACTAAATATAAAGAAGAAAACAAAAAGTCATGAAAACTTCCCACACCCTGAACGACTCTATAAAAAACATTTCCATCAAAGACAAAATAAACAAAATTGTAATTAGGCGCTTTTTTTTTTTTTTTTTGTATTTTATGTTGTACATGTTTCTTTTGTTTATTCTTTCCTTACGGTCGTTGTTTCTACTTCTTAATTACTGTTGGAAAATTACAGGAAAAAAATATTTGTACGTACATACAAATGTATAGAGACATATTTACACCTGTGTTCCAATTGCTTGTGTCATATTGTTGTTTAAAAAAAAAGAGTTGTGATTAGGGATGTCCGATAATGGCTTTTTGCCGATATCCGATATTCCGATATTGTCCAACTCTTTAATTACCGATACCGATATCAACCGATACAGATATCAACCGATATATACAGTCGTGGAATTAACACATTATTATGCCTAATTTGGACAACCAGGTATGGTGAAGATAAGGTACTTTAAAAAAAAAATAAAATAAAATAAAATAAGATAAATAAATCAAAAACATTTTCTTGAATAAAAAAGAAAGTAAAACAATATAAAAACAGTTACATTGAAACTAGTAATTAATGAAAATTAGTAAAATTAACTGTTAAAGGTTAGTACTATTAGTGGACCAGCAGCACACACAATCATGTGTGCTTACGGACTGTATCCCTTGCAGACAGTATTGATATATAATGTAGGAACCAGAATATTAATAACAGAAAGAATCAACCCTTTTGTGTGAATGAGTGTGAATGAGTGTAAAAAAAACAAAAAACAAAAAAACAAACAAAACCGATACCGATAATAAAAAAACCGATACCGATAATTTCCGATATTACATTTTAACGCATTTATCGGCATCGACATCTCTAGTTGTGATAGGTCAGCTTGTTACGACATCATTTCCGGGGTTTACAAAGCCCACCTTTGCCACAGTCTTCTCCTACGGTTTCGAAAAAAAAACTGTGCTCATTAAAAATGGCCGATGTATTAAAATGATTTGTTCCAGCTCAAACGTTTAAGTGTGGCTTCCACTACTACACACGGGACAACAAGTGGAAGAGAATTGCAAGTAGGCACTGCCTGTGCGTACTGAAACACAGATGGTGCACGACTGACAAGAGGCTCACACATCCATCTAACTCCAGTCAAGCGCTGAGAAGGATGCACAGAGCAAGAGCGCTTGAATCCAGTTTGAAAGCCAGACATGAAGACGCAACATTTTTTCAAATATGTGACCTGTGCTGGCAAAATGAGTCACAATGAGGAAATTTTAAAAACGGAGTTATTGTTATTTACACATTCTCCATCTAAAGACCTTCAAAATGATGTATGGTTTGTTGGAATCGGACAGAAAATGACCGAGTGACATCCGATTGAAGTCGACCAAGTTTGAGGGTCCGTTTTGAGAAAAACCAGCTTAAAGTTTACTGTTCCAGAACAGAATGTTCCAAAACTCCATAGCAACCATACCTTAAAAGTCCTTGTAGCAACAACAAAATTGGTACAATTAAAGTCAAATCCATGTCTAAAGGAAACATATATATTCAACTCTATTGAAAACGGTTATGTACAAAAATGTCAACACTGTTATGTCACAGTTTTTTTGTTCACTGGTCAGTTTGTCAGCTGTCCGTAATATTCCTGACCAGCAGCACTAAGAAGATTCGCCGACTGCAGTGAATTTAGCGCACTTGCAACCGCCTGTGTACCCTCTCCACCTTCTAAATCCATTACGGAATGTAAAACAGTCGAACTTATCCACAAAAATATTAATTAAATGTTCGAAAATCACCTTTTTTCACCAAATATTCCGCTCGAATTACTGTGTTGTTTTTCATCAGGGCGCTGCCATGATACCACAATGCACCGCGCGGGGTGATTCAACCACTGAGGGTACGCCTCACAGCGACCGCTTAGCAACAAGCCGGATTTGTTTACGTCGGGACAGGTTTAAAAACTCGAACTATATTGGTTCAGAATGGCGTCGTCGGGAATTCCATGCTCATTTTTAGAAAGTAGGTAAACTTGGCGTCACAATGATAGCAAATATGGCTAGGGGGATTCCCCCTTATTGCCGCCAGTGAGCGTTGAAAACACTTGATTTTCTCAAGGAATTTTAACACAAAGGACTAATTTCTGAAGACATACCTCGTACAAAACCTTCAAATAAAGGTGATTTAAGATGTTTTCTTGCTATTTCGATGATTGGAATCGCTAGATTGTGGCTTTATGGACTCATTTTTGTGAAAATCCCAATTTCAACCAAGATACATTTTTTTCACTTATTTGCCTGTAGCTCAAAATTAGCCTGTGCGTATTCCGCCTCATTTTGCCAGCACGGGTCACATATATCTACGATGGCAAAATGATTAAGTTCATTCCCATTAATCGCTCCATGAATCGACTTATTGACTATCGGTCTCGGTCTGCAATTTTATGAAGTTTTTTCATGCCTCTGGAAATCAAATATAATGCTTTTTCATGCCTTCGTTTCTTCAAAATCCATTTAATGGCTTTTTAATGACCTGTAACAGCAACAATAAATAAAATCAAGTGGATATTGCAACACGAGTCGTGTCAGACAGGTAAAAAAACGATGTACTTTCTGCTTTTTCTACTACTACTGTTGACCTCAGCTTTGGCCGAACAACAAGTTCCACTTCCTGTTCTGCGGTTATCATCACATTTATCCTATTTACCCATTTTTCCCCTTTGTTTGATCAAACAATGTCCTGCTGAAGGGGTATCTGGGCCGTAATAAAGGCAGCCGGGGTGTATTTCACACAGTTTTCCCGCGATTGCACTCACATGCATGAGCTTCCTGGACAGCTCGTTGGTGAGGAACTCCTCCTCCTTCTCGTAGTTGACGGCCAGGGTCTCTTTCTCCTTCTGGAGGGCTTGGATCTTCTTAAACAAGGTGTTGCTGATGAACTCCTCTTCCTGCTCCGCTCGGGCTTGCTGCAATAAGCATAGTAAATATTAGCCAAGCGCAGTGGAACACCTGAGTTGAAACATGTAGTACAGTGTTTTTTAACCTTTTTTGAGCCGAGGCACGTTTTTTGCGTTGACAAAATGCGGAGGCACACCACCAGCAGAAATCATTAAAAAACGAAACTCAGTTGACCGTAAAAAGTCGTTGTGGCAATTGTTGGATATGACTTTAAAGCATAACCAAGCATGCATGACTATAGCTCTTGTCTCAAAGTAGGTGTACTGTCACCACCTGTCACATCACACTCTGACTTATTTGGAGTTTTGTGGTGTTTTCCTGTGTGTAGTGTTTTACTTTTTGTCTTGCGCTCCTATTTTGGTGGCTTTTTCTCTTTTTTTGGTATTTTCCTGTAGCAGTTTCATGTCTTTCTTTGAGCGATATTTCCCGCATCTACTTTGTTTTAGCAATCAAGAATATTTCAATTGTTTTTATCCTTCTTTGTGGGGACATTGTTGATTGTCATGTCATGTTTGGATGTACATCGTGGACCCCGTCTTTGCTCCACAGTAAGTCTTTGCTGTCGTCCAGCATTCTGTTTTTGTTTACTTTGTAGCCAGTTCAGTTTTAGTTTTGTTCTGCACAGCCTTCCCTAAGCTTCAATGCCTTTTCTTAGAGGCACTCACCTTTTGTTTATTTTTGGCTTAAGCATTAGACACCTTTTTACCTGCACCCTGCCTCCCGCTGTTTCCGACATCTACAAAGCAATTAGCTACCGGCTGCCACCTACTGGTATGGAAGAGTATAACATGGTAAGTCTGCCGAGCTCTAGACAGCACCGACACTCAACAACAACACATCATTTACAGACTATAATTACTGCTTTTCAAAAAATATTTTTTAACCCAAATAGGTGAAATTAAATAATCTTCCACGGCACACTAGTGTGCTGCGGCACAGTGGTTGAAACATGCAGATGGCAGTAGTTGCAAGATGATGATTCACTCTTGTCTTTCACTTGCTTGCCAAAAAGGGAAACTGAGTTTCCCCCTAATGGCTTGTGAGATGTTGTGGGAGGAAAGCAGCATTAATCAGTTGGAGGAGGACAAGAAGACACCCAGCTCATCCTCACCTCCACCCGGGGTGAAGCAGGGTGGCCAGCCAACACATGAGCTCCCTCGGCCTACATACTTGTCACCTCACCAGGGGATCCATTACGCGTCGAGCAACGCAAGCAAACCCACTTGAAACCTTCCACTGTGTCAAAGCCCAGTTAGCATTTACGCCCTCATCAGATGCTCCAAAAAAACAAACACTTCCGTGAGGTGTCAACTATGGCTGGGCGATATATGGAATATACTGGGGTTTGTCTCTGCGCGATATAGAAAATGACTATCGTGATATTTGAGTATACGGTCTCAGGCAGTTGCTTTTAGTTGCAGGCATAACACTACAGGCTCTTCTCACTCTTTCTTGTCTCTACTTCTCACAGAGACATAAAACAAGCGCTCCTTCTTACATACGCCCTCGCCGAGCAGACAGGTAGAGACATGGGTAACGTTAGCTGTGGTGCTAGCGGAGCGGTAATACGAGAGAAAGAAGGTGCGAATCTGGTAACAAATGAAGTAAGAAGAAATAATTCCCAAGAAAAACAGCGTCTGGCGGTGGTTTGGCTTCAAGCGGGAAGATGTTGAACAGACAACCATAATATGTCAAGTAAGACATCAAAAAGTAGCATTACTGCTAATTTGTAGCATCATTTGAAAAGTCACCCGCCAGAGAATGAAGAGTGCTCGAAACTCTGCATGTCAACATCTCCGTTCGGTGCCACACCCACAAAATGCCCAAGCAACCATTTCCAGATTGTTTTGATATGTCATCTTAGTGACATCATGCACAAAAGTGCACTAATAGCTTGTTTTAAAATGTCTCTGACAATCTTGCACTTTGACATGAATGTTTGTGCCACTGCTTAATAACTGTTTAATAAACACACTTTTGCTAAATTGACTTAGTTGTGGGAAAGGGTGGAGTGCCATCTCCGGGTTGGGGAGGAGACCCTGCCCCAAGTGGAGGAGTTCAAGTACCTCGGAGTCTTGTTCACGAGTGAGGGAAGAGTGGATGGTGAGATCGGTGCGGCGTCTTCAGTAATGCGGACGCTGTATCGATCCGTTGTGGTGAAGAAGGAGCTGAGCCGGAAGGCAAAGCTCTCAATTTACCTTTGGGTTATGAGCGAAAGGACAAGATCACGGGTACAAGCGGCCCAAATGAGTTTCCTCTGCCGGGTGGTGGGTCTCTCCCTTAGAGATAGGGTGAGAAGCTCTGTCATCCGGGAGGAACTCAAAGTAAAGCCGCTGAGATGAGGTGGTTCGGGCATCTGGTCAGGATGCCACCCGAACGCCTCCCTAGGGAGGTGTTTAGGGCACGTCCGACCGGTAGGAGGCCACGGGGAAGACCCAGGACACGTTGGGAAGACTATGTCTCCTGGCTGGCCTGGGATCGCTTCAGGGTCCCCCGGGAGGAGCTGGACCAAGTGGCGGGGAAGAGGGAAGTCTGGGCTTCCCTGCTTAGGCTGCTGCCCCCGCGACCCCACCTCGGATATGCGGAAGAAGATGGATGGACTTAGTTGTGATTTCCCTCTCTGCATGGAAGTTTAAAAGTAGCATATATTAACGCAGTAAGAAGATTTAATGTAGACACATAGAATCATCATACTGCTGTGATTATAAGCATCGAGTGTTCGTTCAAGGCTAAGGCAAAATATCGCGATATATATCGTGTAGTGGCCTAAAAATATGGAGATATTAATAAAAGGCCATATCGGCCAGATAGTTAGTTAGCAGACATGAGCTGTTAGCGCAAAGCAAAACAAAACAAAGCCAGCTAGCTAGTTAGCTAGTTAGCTAGAGTAACAGTAGACGTTATCACGCAGACAAACAAACACACGTTAGTTAGCAACATGCTAATGCTAACGACTACGCGGGGCCTACCGGGACCTCCGGCCGCAGCTAGCTGAGTGACAAGCGGAGTTTAAAGGCGGTTATGTCCGCGGCGACTCACGATGGTGACGCTGGCCTTGCGCAGGTCGCGGTTCTCCTCCTGCAGCGCCTTGCACTTCAGCTTGAAGGTCTCCAGCTCGATCTTCAGCACTTTGTTCTCCTGCTGCAGCGACGCCAGCCGGTTGGTGAGCTCCTCCAGGCGGAACTGCGAGATGACCACGCTCGGCTTGCCCGAGCTGGAGGCGGAGGACGACATGGGGGTGGCCGAGCTGCTGCCCGCGCCGTCGGTGTCGCTCTCACTCGCGCTGTCCGCCATGATGGCTGTGTGTGTGACGGTGAGGGAGGGGGGAGGAGGAGGAGGAGGAGGGAGGGAGGAGGAGGAAGCGCAGCCCTGCGCGTCGCACCTTGCTGCCAGATCACAGACAGCGCCCTCGCGTGGATGACTCCGGTACTGCACGCTGCCACTTCAGAAAATTACCCCCAACTGGACACGTCATAAAGTGTGCTTCACACATTTGTATCTATAATACATCTTTACAATACAAAACATCTTCATACAAATGTGTGCTTTGTTTTAAAGATGTGCTATTTGGATTTACACTGTATGAATAGAAAATGTAAAAAGGATTTTTACCTTTGCAACCTCATGATACTAGTATTGGCTAAGTTTTATATTCTTAAATGTAAGTTTCTCAATACCCGACCTGTTTTTTGTGCCTTTAAAAAAGAATTAGAACTCTACGTTAAAACACTTTCTACCTCTAACAAGCAAAAAGCTGTGAAAACGATGATGCTGTGTTCCACATTTAAATTATTTGCTGAAATTGTGTGAGCCTATGGCTTTGCACTTTGTACATATATATATGTATATATATGCAATATATATGCAATATATATATATATATATATATATATATATATATATATATATATATATATATATATATATATATATATATATATATATATATATATATATATATATATATATATATATATATATATACACATATATATATATATATATACATATATATATATATATATATATATATATATATATATATATATATATATATATATATATATATATATATATATATATATATATGTATATATATATATATATATATATATACATATATATATATATATATATGTATATATATATATATATATATATATATATATATATATATATATATATATATATATATGTATATATATATATATATATATATATATATATATATATATATATATATATATATATATATATATATATATATATATATATATATATATATATATGTATAGGTCTAGGTTTTGTACAAACCCCAAATATTTGGTCATAGACCTGCAACAAACCTAAATACTTGGATATAGGTGTAGTATAAACCCTAACTCTTTGGTCACAACAAACCTGAATACTTGGATAAAGGTCTAGTATAAACCCTAACTCTTTGGTCATAGACCTGCAACAAACCTAAATACTTGGATAAAGGTCTTGTGTAAACCCTAAATCTTTGGTCATAGACATGCAACATACCTAAATACTTTGATAAAGGTCTTGTACAAACGCTAAATCTTTGGTCATAGACCTGCAGCAAGCCTAAATGATTAGGTCCAGGTCTTGTACAAAACCTAATTCTTTTGGTCACAGACCTGCAAGTCTCATACAAACCCTAAACTTTAGACAGACCTGCAACAAGCCTACATAATTAGGTCTAGGTCTTGTAAAAAACCCAAATATTTGGTCATGGGTCTAGGTTTTGTACAAACCCTAAAATCTTTGATCATAGACCTGCAACATACCTAAAAAATAGGTTTAAGTCTAGTACAAACCTTTTATCTTTAGACAGATTTGCAAGTTGGTCTTGGTTTGTACAAGTTTAGGTCTTGTACAAACCCTTAATCTTCGGTCATAGGTCTAGGTTTTGTACAAACCCCAAATATTTGGTCATAGACCTGCAACAAACCTAAATACTTGGATATAGGTGTAGTATAAACCCTAAATCTTTGGTCACAACAAACCTGAATACTTGGATAAAGGTCTAGTATAAACCCTAACTCTTTGGTCATAGACCTGCAACAAACCTGAATACTTGGATAAAGGTCTAGTATAAACCCTAACTCTTTGGTCATAGACCTGCAACAAACCTAAATACTTGGATATAGGTCTAGTATAAACCCTACATCTTTGGTCACAACAAACCTGAATACTTGGATAAAGGTCTAGTATAAACCCTAACTCTTTGGTCATAGACCTGCAACAAACCTAAATACTTGGATAAAGGTCTTGTGTAAACCCTAAATCTTTGGTCATAGACATGCAACATACCTAAATACTTTGATAAAGGTCTTGTACAAACGCTAAATCTTTGGTCATAGACCTGCAGCAAGCCTAAATGATTAGGTCTAGGTCTTGTACAAAACCTAACTCTTTTGGTCACAGACCTGCAAGAAGTTGAAATAATTAGATCTAAGTCTCATACAAACCCTAAACTTTAGACAGACCTGCAACAAGCCTACATAATTAGGTCTAGGTCTTGTACAAACCCCAAATATTTGGGGTTTGTAACCCTAAAATCTTTGATCATAGACCTGCAACATACCTAAAAAATAGGTTTAAGTCTTGTACAAACCTTTTATCTTTAGACAGATTTGCAAGTTGGTCTTGGTTTGTACAAGTTTAGGTCTTGTCCAAACCCTTAATCTTCGGTCATAGGTCTAGGTTTTGTACAAACCCTAAATATTTGGTCATAGACCTGCAACAAACCTAAATACTTGGATATAGGTCTAGTATAAACCTTAAATCTTTGGTCACAACAAACCTGAATACTTGGATAAAGGTCTAGTATAAACCCTAACTCTTTGGTCATAGACATGCAACAAACCTGAATACTTGGATAAAGGTCTAGTATAAACCCTAAATCTTTGGTCATAGACCTGCAACAAACCTAAATACTTGGATAAAGGTCTAGTATAAACCCTAACTCTTTGGTCATAGACCTGCAACAAACCTAAATACTTGGATAAAAGTCTAGTATAAACCCTAACTCTTTGGTCATAGACATGCAACATACCTAAATACTTGGATAAAGGTCTTGTATAAACCCTAAATCTTTGGTCATAGACCTGCAACAAACCTAAATACTTGGATAAAGGTCTAGTATAAACCCTAACTCTTTGGTCATAGACCTGCAACAAACCTAAATACTTGGATAAATGTCTAGTATAAACCCTAACTCTTTGGTCATAGACCTGCAACAAACCTAAATACTTGGATAAAGGTCTAGTATAAACCCTAACTCTTTGGTCATAGACCTGCAACAAACCTAAATACTTGGATAAAGGTCTTGTGTAAACCCTAAATCTTTGGTCATAGACATGCAACATACCTAAATACTTTGATAAAGGTCTTGTACAAACGCTAAATCTTTGGTCATAGACCTGCAGCAAGCCTAAATGATTAGGTCTAGGTCTTGTACAAAACCTAACTCTTTTGGTCACAGACCTGCAAGAAGTTGAAATAATTAGATCTAAGTCTCATACAAACCCTAAACTTTAGACAGACCTGCAACAAGCCTACATAATTAGGTAACCCTAAAATCTTTGATCATAGACCTGCAACATACCTAAAAAATAGGTTTAAGTCTTGTACAAACCTTTTATCTTTAGACAGATTTGCAAGTTGGTCTTGGTTTGTACAAGTTTAGGTCTTGTCCAAACCCTTAATCTTCGGTCATAGGTCTAGGTTTTGTACAAACCCTAAATATTTGGTCATAGACCTGCAACAAACCTAAATACTTGGATATAGGTCTAGTATAAACCCTAAATCTTTGGTCACAACAAACCTGAATACTTGGATAAAGGTCTAGTATAAACCCTAACTCTTTGGTCACAAACATGCAACAAACCTGAATACTTGGATAAAGGTCTAGTATAAACCCTAAATCTTTGGTCATAGACCTGCAACAAACCTAAATACTTGGATAAAGGTCTAGTATAAACCCTAACTCTTTGGTCATAGACCTGCAACAAACCTAAATACTTGGATAAAGGTCTAGTATAAACCCTAACTCTTTGGTCATAGACCTGCAACAAACCTAAATACTTGGATAAAGGTCTAGTATAAACCCTAACTCTTTGGTCATAGACCTGCAACAAACCTAAATACTTGGATAAAGGTCTAGTATAAACCCTAACTCTTTGGTCATAGACATGCAACATACCTAAATACTTTGATAAAGGTCTTGTACAAACGCTAAATCTTTGGTCATAGACCTGCAGCAAGCCTAAATGATTAGGTCCAGGTCTTGTACAAAACCTAACTCTTTTGGTCACAGACCTGCAAGTCTCATACAAACCCTAAACTTTAGACAGACCTGCAACAAGCCTACATAATTAGGTCTAGGTCTTGTAAAAACCCCAAATATTTGATCATGGGTCTAGGTTTTGTACAAACCCTAAAATCTTTGATCATAGACCTGCAACAAACCTAAATACTTGGATATAGGTCTAGTATAAACCCTAAATCTTTGGTCACAACAAACCTGAATACTTGGATAAAGGTCTAGTATAAACCCTAACTCTTTGGTCATAGACCTGCAACAAACCTGAATACTTGGATAAAGGTCTAGTATAAACCCTAACTCTTTGGTCATAGACCTGCAACAAACCTAAATACTTGGATAAAGGTCTAGTATAAACCCTAACTCTTTGGTCATAGACATGCAACATACCTAAATACTTTGATAAAGGTCTTGTACAAACGCTAAATCTTTGGTCATAGACCTGCAGCAAGCCTAAATGATTAGGTCTAGGTCTTGTACAAAACCTAACTCTTTTGGTCACAGACCTGCAAGAAGTTGAAATAATTAGATCTAAGTCTCATACAAACCCTAAACTTTAGACAGACCTGCAACAAGCCTACATAATTAGGTAACCCTAAAATCTTTGATCATAGACCTGCAACATACCTAAAAAATAGGTTTAAGTCTTGTACAAACCTTTTATCTTTAGACAGATTTGCAAGTTGGTCTTGGTTTGTACAAGTTTAGGTCTTGTACAAACCCTTAATCTTCGGTCATAGGTCTAGGTTTTGTACAAACCCTAAATATTTGGTCATAGACCTGCAACAAACCTAAATACTTGGATATAGGTCTAGTATAAACCCTAAATCTTTGGTTACAACAAACCTGAATACTTGGATAAAGGTCTAGTATAAACCCTAACTCTTTGGTCATAGACATGCAACAAACCTGAATACTTGGATAAAGGTCTAGTATAAACCCTAAATCTTTGGTCATAGACCTGCAACAAACCTAAATACTTGGATAAAGGTCTAGTATAAACCCTAACTCTTTGGTCATAGACCTGCAACAAACCTAAATACTTGGATAAAGGTCTAGTATAAACCCTAACTCTTTGGTCATAGACCTGCAACAAACCTAAATACTTGGATAAAGGTCTAGTATAAACCCTAACTCTTTGGTCATAGACCTGCAACAAACCTAAATACTTGGATAAAGGTCTAGTATAAACCCTAACTCTTTGGTCATAGACCTGCAACAAACCTAAATACTTGGATAAAGGTCTAGTATAAACCCTAACTCTTTGGTCATAGACCTGCAACAAACCTAAATACTTGGATAAAGGTCTAGTATAAACCCTAACTCTTTGGTCATAGACATGCAACATACCTAAATACTTTGATAAAGGTCTTGTACAAACGCTAAATCTTTGGTCATAGACCTGCAGCAAGCCTAAATGATTAGGTCCAGGTCTTGTACAAAACCTAACTCTTTTGGTCACAGACCTGCAAGTCTCATACAAACCCTAAACTTTAGACAGACCTGCAACAAGCCTACATAATTAGGTCTAGGTCTTGTAAAAACTCCAAATATTTGGTCATGGGTCTAGGTTTTGTACAAACCCTAAAATCTTTGATCATAGACCTGCAACAAACCTAAATACTTGGATGTAGGTCTAGTATAAACCCTAAATCTTTGGTCACAACAAACCTGAATACTTGGATAAAGGTCTAGTATAAACCCTAACTCTTTGGTCATAGACATGCAACAAACCTGAATACTTGGATAAAGGTCTAGTATAAACCCTAACTCTTTGGTCATAGACCTGCAACAAACCTAAATACTTGGATAAAGGTCTAGTATAAACCCTAACTCTTTGGTCATAGACATGCAACATACCTAAATACTTTGATAAAGGTCTTGTACAAACGCTAAATCTTTGGTCATAGACCTGCAGCAAGCCTAAATGATTAGGTCCAGGTCTTGTACAAAACCTAACTCTTTTGGTCACAGACCTGCAAGTCTCATACAAACCCTAAACTTTAGACAGACCTGCAACAAGCCTACATAATTAGGTCTAGGTCTAGTAAAAACCCCAAATATTTGGTCATGGGTCTAGGTTTTGTACAAACCCTAAATCTTTGATCATAAACCTGCAACATACCTAAATCATAGGTTTAAGTCTAGTACAAACCTTTTATCTTTAGACAGATTTGCAAGTTGGTCTTGGTTTGTACAAGTTTAGGTCTTGTACAAACCCTTAATCTTCGGTCATAGGTCTAGGTTTTGTACAAACCCCAAATATTTGGTCATAGACCTGCAACAAACCTAAATATTTGGATATAGGTCTAGTATAAACCCTAAATCTTTGGTCACAACAAACCTGAATACTTGGATAAAGGTCTAGTATAAACCCTAACTCTTTGGTCATAGACCTGCAAAAAACCTAAATACTTGGATAAAGGTCTAGTATAAACCCTAACTCTTTGGTCATAGACCTGCAACAAACCTAAATACTTAGATAAAGGTCTAGTATAAACCCTAACTCTTTGGTCATAGACCTGCAACAAACCTACTTAGATAAAGGTCTAGTATAAACCCTAACTCTTTGGTCATAGACCTGCAACAAACCTAAATACTTAGATAAAGGTCTAGTATAAACCCTAACTCTTTGGTCATAGACATGCAACAAACCTAAATACTTGGATAAAGGTCTAGTATAAACCCTAACTCTTTGGTCATAGACCTGCAAAAAACCTAAATACTTGGATAAAGGTCTAGTATAAACCCTAACTCTTTGGTCATAGACCTGCAACAAACCTAAATACTTAGATAAAGGTCTAGTATAAACCCTAACTCTTTGGTCATAGACCTGCAACAAACCTACTTAGATAAAGGTCTAGTATAAACCCTAACTCTTTGGTCATAGACCTGCAACAAACCTAAATACTTAGATAAAGGTCTAGTATAAACCCTAACTCTTTGGTCATAGACATGCAACAAACCTAAATACTTGGATAAAGGTCTAGTATAAACCCCAACTCTTTGGTCATAGACATGCAACAAACCTAAATACTTGGATAAAGGTCTAGTATAAACCCCAACTCTTTGGTCATAGACATGCAACAAACCTAAATACTTGGATAAAGGTCTTGTGTAAACCCTAACTCTTTGGTCATAGACCTGCAACAAACCTAAATACTTGGATAAAGGTCTAGTATAAACCCTAACTCTTTGGTCATAGACCTGCAACAAACCTAAATACTTAGATAAAGGTCTAGTATAAACCCTAACTCTTTGGTCATAGACCTGCAACAAACCTACTTAGATAAAGGTCTAGTATAAACCCTAACTCTTTGGTCATAGACCTGCAACAAACCTAAATACTTGGATAAAGGTCTAGTATAAACCCTAACTCTTTGGTCATAGACCTGCAACAAACCTAAATACTTAGATAAAGGTCTAGTATAAACCCTAACTCTTTGGTCATAGACCTGCAACAAACCTACTTAGATAAAGGTCTAGTATAAACCCTAACTCTTTGGTCATAGACCTGCAACAAACCTAAATACTTAGATAAAGGTCTAGTATAAACCCTAACTCTTTGGTCATAGACATGCAACAAACCTAAATACTTGGATAAAGGTCTAGTATAAACCCCAACTCTTTGGTCATAGACATACAACAAACCTAAATACTTGGATAAAGGTCTAGTATAAACCCCAACTCTTTGGTCATAGACCTGCAACAAACCTAAATACTTGGATAAAGGTCTTGTGTAAACCCTAACTCTTTGGTCATAGACCTGCAACAAACCTAAATACTTGGATAAAGGTCTAGTATAAACCCTAACTCTTTGGTCATAGACCTGCAACAAACCTAAATACTTAGATAAAGGTCTAGTATAAACCCTAACTCTTTGGTCATAGACCTGCAACAAACCTACTTAGATAAAGGTCTAGTATAAACCCTAACTCTTTGGTCATAGACCTGCAACAAACCTAAATACTTAGATAAAGGTCTAGTATAAACCCTAACTCTTTGGTCATAGACATGCAACAAACCTAAATACTTGGATAAAGGTCTAGTATAAACCCTAACTCTTTGGTCATAGACCTGCAAAAAACCTAAATACTTGGATAAAGGTCTAGTATAAACCCTAACTCTTTGGTCATAGACCTGCAACAAACCTAAATACTTAGATAAAGGTCTAGTATAAACCCTAACTCTTTGGTCATAGACCTGCAACAAACCTACTTAGATAAAGGTCTAGTATAAACCCTAACTCTTTGGTCATAGACCTGCAACAAACCTAAATACTTGGATAAAGGTCTAGTATAAACCCTAACTCTTTGGTCATAGACCTGCAACAAACCTAAATACTTGGATAAAGGTCTTGTGTAAACCCTAAATCTTTGGTCATAGACATGCAACATACCTAAATACTTTGATAAAGGTCTTGTACAAACGCTAAATCTTTGGTCATAGACCTGCAGCAAGCCTAAATGATTAGGTCTAGGTCTTGTACAAAACCTAACTCTTTTGGTCACAGACCTGCAAGAAGTTGAAATAATTAGATCTAAGTCTCATACAAACCCTAAACTTTAGACAGACCTGCAACAAGCCTACATAATTAGGTAACCCTAAAATCTTTGATCATAGACCTGCAACATACCTAAAAAATAGGTTTAAGTCTTGTACAAACCTTTTATCTTTAGACAGATTTGCAAGTTGGTCTTGGTTTGTACAAGTTTAGGTCTTGTCCAAACCCTTAATCTTCGGTCATAGGTCTAGGTTTTGTACAAACCCTAAATATTTGGTCATAGACCTGCAACAAACCTAAATACTTGGATATAGGTCTAGTATAAACCCTAAATCTTTGGTCACAACAAACCTGAATACTTGGATAAAGGTCTAGTATAAACCCTAACTCTTTGGTCACAAACATGCAACAAACCTGAATACTTGGATAAAGGTCTAGTATAAACCCTAAATCTTTGGTCATAGACCTGCAACAAACCTAAATACTTGGATAAAGGTCTAGTATAAACCCTAACTCTTTGGTCATAGACCTGCAACAAACCTAAATACTTGGATAAAGGTCTAGTATAAACCCTAACTCTTTGGTCATAGACCTGCAACAAACCTAAATACTTGGATAAAGGTCTAGTATAAACCCTAACTCTTTGGTCATAGACCTGCAACAAACCTAAATACTTGGATAAAGGTCTAGTATAAACCCTAACTCTTTGGTCATAGACATGCAACATACCTAAATACTTTGATAAAGGTCTTGTACAAACGCTAAATCTTTGGTCATAGACCTGCAGCAAGCCTAAATGATTAGGTCCAGGTCTTGTACAAAACCTAACTCTTTTGGTCACAGACCTGCAAGTCTCATACAAACCCTAAACTTTAGACAGACCTGCAACAAGCCTACATAATTAGGTCTAGGTCTTGTAAAAACCCCAAATATTTGATCATGGGTCTAGGTTTTGTACAAACCCTAAAATCTTTGATCATAGACCTGCAACAAACCTAAATACTTGGATATAGGTCTAGTATAAACCCTAAATCTTTGGTCACAACAAACCTGAATACTTGGATAAAGGTCTAGTATAAACCCTAACTCTTTGGTCATAGACCTGCAACAAACCTGAATACTTGGATAAAGGTCTAGTATAAACCCTAACTCTTTGGTCATAGACCTGCAACAAACCTAAATACTTGGATAAAGGTCTAGTATAAACCCTAACTCTTTGGTCATAGACATGCAACATACCTAAATACTTTGATAAAGGTCTTGTACAAACGCTAAATCTTTGGTCATAGACCTGCAGCAAGCCTAAATGATTAGGTCTAGGTCTTGTACAAAACCTAACTCTTTTGGTCACAGACCTGCAAGAAGTTGAAATAATTAGATCTAAGTCTCATACAAACCCTAAACTTTAGACAGACCTGCAACAAGCCTACATAATTAGGTAACCCTAAAATCTTTGATCATAGACCTGCAACATACCTAAAAAATAGGTTTAAGTCTTGTACAAACCTTTTATCTTTAGACAGATTTGCAAGTTGGTCTTGGTTTGTACAAGTTTAGGTCTTGTACAAACCCTTAATCTTCGGTCATAGGTCTAGGTTTTGTACAAACCCTAAATATTTGGTCATAGACCTGCAACAAACCTAAATACTTGGATATAGGTCTAGTATAAACCCTAAATCTTTGGTTACAACAAACCTGAATACTTGGATAAAGGTCTAGTATAAACCCTAACTCTTTGGTCATAGACATGCAACAAACCTGAATACTTGGATAAAGGTCTAGTATAAACCCTAAATCTTTGGTCATAGACCTGCAACAAACCTAAATACTTGGATAAAGGTCTAGTATAAACCCTAACTCTTTGGTCATAGACCTGCAACAAACCTAAATACTTGGATAAAGGTCTAGTATAAACCCTAACTCTTTGGTCATAGACCTGCAACAAACCTAAATACTTGGATAAAGGTCTAGTATAAACCCTAACTCTTTGGTCATAGACCTGCAACAAACCTAAATACTTGGATAAAGGTCTAGTATAAACCCTAACTCTTTGGTCATAGACCTGCAACAAACCTAAATACTTGGATAAAGGTCTAGTATAAACCCTAACTCTTTGGTCATAGACCTGCAACAAACCTAAATACTTGGATAAAGGTCTAGTATAAACCCTAACTCTTTGGTCATAGACATGCAACATACCTAAATACTTTGATAAAGGTCTTGTACAAACGCTAAATCTTTGGTCATAGACCTGCAGCAAGCCTAAATGATTAGGTCCAGGTCTTGTACAAAACCTAACTCTTTTGGTCACAGACCTGCAAGTCTCATACAAACCCTAAACTTTAGACAGACCTGCAACAAGCCTACATAATTAGGTCTAGGTCTTGTAAAAACTCCAAATATTTGGTCATGGGTCTAGGTTTTGTACAAACCCTAAAATCTTTGATCATAGACCTGCAACAAACCTAAATACTTGGATGTAGGTCTAGTATAAACCCTAAATCTTTGGTCACAACAAACCTGAATACTTGGATAAAGGTCTAGTATAAACCCTAACTCTTTGGTCATAGACATGCAACAAACCTGAATACTTGGATAAAGGTCTAGTATAAACCCTAACTCTTTGGTCATAGACCTGCAACAAACCTAAATACTTGGATAAAGGTCTAGTATAAACCCTAACTCTTTGGTCATAGACATGCAACATACCTAAATACTTTGATAAAGGTCTTGTACAAACGCTAAATCTTTGGTCATAGACCTGCAGCAAGCCTAAATGATTAGGTCCAGGTCTTGTACAAAACCTAACTCTTTTGGTCACAGACCTGCAAGTCTCATACAAACCCTAAACTTTAGACAGACCTGCAACAAGCCTACATAATTAGGTCTAGGTCTAGTAAAAACCCCAAATATTTGGTCATGGGTCTAGGTTTTGTACAAACCCTAAATCTTTGATCATAAACCTGCAACATACCTAAATCATAGGTTTAAGTCTAGTACAAACCTTTTATCTTTAGACAGATTTGCAAGTTGGTCTTGGTTTGTACAAGTTTAGGTCTTGTACAAACCCTTAATCTTCGGTCATAGGTCTAGGTTTTGTACAAACCCCAAATATTTGGTCATAGACCTGCAACAAACCTAAATATTTGGATATAGGTCTAGTATAAACCCTAAATCTTTGGTCACAACAAACCTGAATACTTGGATAAAGGTCTAGTATAAACCCTAACTCTTTGGTCATAGACGTGCAAAAAACCTAAATACTTGGATAAAGGTCTAGTATAAACCCTAACTCTTTGGTCATAGACCTGCAACAAACCTAAATACTTAGATAAAGGTCTAGTATAAACCCTAACTCTTTGGTCATAGACCTGCAACAAACCTACTTAGATAAAGGTCTAGTATAAACCCTAACTCTTTGGTCATAGACCTGCAACAAACCTAAATACTTAGATAAAGGTCTAGTATAAACCCTAACTCTTTGGTCATAGACATGCAACAAACCTAAATACTTGGATAAAGGTCTAGTATAAACCCTAACTCTTTGGTCATAGACCTGCAAAAAACCTAAATACTTGGATAAAGGTCTAGTATAAACCCTAACTCTTTGGTCATAGACCTGCAACAAACCTAAATACTTAGATAAAGGTCTAGTATAAACCCTAACTCTTTGGTCATAGACCTGCAACAAACCTACTTAGATAAAGGTCTAGTATAAACCCTAACTCTTTGGTCATAGACCTGCAACAAACCTAAATACTTAGATAAAGGTCTAGTATAAACCCTAACTCTTTGGTCATAGACATGCAACAAACCTAAATACTTGGATAAAGGTCTAGTATAAACCCCAACTCTTTGGTCATAGACATGCAACAAACCTAAATACTTGGATAAAGGTCTAGTATAAACCCCAACTCTTTGGTCATAGACATGCAACAAACCTAAATACTTGGATAAAGGTCTTGTGTAAACCCTAACTCTTTGGTCATAGACCTGCAACAAACCTAAATACTTGGATAAAGGTCTAGTATAAACCCTAACTCTTTGGTCATAGACCTGCAACAAACCTAAATACTTAGATAAAGGTCTAGTATAAACCCTAACTCTTTGGTCATAGACCTGCAACAAACCTACTTAGATAAAGGTCTAGTATAAACCCTAACTCTTTGGTCATAGACCTGCAACAAACCTAAATACTTGGATAAAGGTCTAGTATAAACCCTAACTCTTTGGTCATAGACCTGCAACAAACCTAAATACTTAGATAAAGGTCTAGTATAAACCCTAACTCTTTGGTCATAGACCTGCAACAAACCTACTTAGATAAAGGTCTAGTATAAACCCTAACTCTTTGGTCATAGACCTGCAACAAACCTAAATACTTAGATAAAGGTCTAGTATAAACCCTAACTCTTTGGTCATAGACATGCAACAAACCTAAATACTTGGATAAAGGTCTAGTATAAACCCCAACTCTTTGGTCATAGACATACAACAAACCTAAATACTTGGATAAAGGTCTAGTATAAACCCCAACTCTTTGGTCATAGACCTGCAACAAACCTAAATACTTGGATAAAGGTCTTGTGTAAACCCTAACTCTTTGGTCATAGACCTGCAACAAACCTAAATACTTGGATAAAGGTCTAGTATAAACCCTAACTCTTTGGTCATAGACCTGCAACAAACCTAAATACTTAGATAAAGGTCTAGTATAAACCCTAACTCTTTGGTCATAGACCTGCAACAAACCTACTTAGATAAAGGTCTAGTATAAACCCTAACTCTTTGGTCATAGACCTGCAACAAACCTAAATACTTAGATAAAGGTCTAGTATAAACCCTAACTCTTTGGTCATAGACATGCAACAAACCTAAATACTTGGATAAAGGTCTAGTATAAACCCTAACTCTTTGGTCATAGACCTGCAAAAAACCTAAATACTTGGATAAAGGTCTAGTATAAACCCTAACTCTTTGGTCATAGACCTGCAACAAACCTAAATACTTAGATAAAGGTCTAGTATAAACCCTAACTCTTTGGTCATAGACCTGCAACAAACCTACTTAGATAAAGGTCTAGTATAAACCCTAACTCTTTGGTCATAGACCTGCAACAAACCTAAATACTTGGATAAAGGTCTAGTATAAACCCTAACTCTTTGGTCATAGACCTGCAACAAACCTAAATACTTGGATAAAGGTCTTGTGTAAACCCTAAATCTTTGGTCATAGACATGCAACATACCTAAATACTTTGATAAAGGTCTTGTACAAACGCTAAATCTTTGGTCATAGACCTGCAGCAAGCCTAAATGATTAGGTCTAGGTCTTGTACAAAACCTAACTCTTTTGGTCACAGACCTGCAAGAAGTTGAAATAATTAGATCTAAGTCTCATACAAACCCTAAACTTTAGACAGACCTGCAACAAGCCTACATAATTAGGTAACCCTAAAATCTTTGATCATAGACCTGCAACATACCTAAAAAATAGGTTTAAGTCTTGTACAAACCTTTTATCTTTAGACAGATTTGCAAGTTGGTCTTGGTTTGTACAAGTTTAGGTCTTGTCCAAACCCTTAATCTTCGGTCATAGGTCTAGGTTTTGTACAAACCCTAAATATTTGGTCATAGACCTGCAACAAACCTAAATACTTGGATATAGGTCTAGTATAAACCCTAAATCTTTGGTCACAACAAACCTGAATACTTGGATAAAGGTCTAGTATAAACCCTAACTCTTTGGTCACAAACATGCAACAAACCTGAATACTTGGATAAAGGTCTAGTATAAACCCTAAATCTTTGGTCATAGACCTGCAACAAACCTAAATACTTGGATAAAGGTCTAGTATAAACCCTAACTCTTTGGTCATAGACCTGCAACAAACCTAAATACTTGGATAAAGGTCTAGTATAAACCCTAACTCTTTGGTCATAGACCTGCAACAAACCTAAATACTTGGATAAAGGTCTAGTATAAACCCTAACTCTTTGGTCATAGACCTGCAACAAACCTAAATACTTGGATAAAGGTCTAGTATAAACCCTAACTCTTTGGTCATAGACATGCAACATACCTAAATACTTTGATAAAGGTCTTGTACAAACGCTAAATCTTTGGTCATAGACCTGCAGCAAGCCTAAATGATTAGGTCCAGGTCTTGTACAAAACCTAACTCTTTTGGTCACAGACCTGCAAGTCTCATACAAACCCTAAACTTTAGACAGACCTGCAACAAGCCTACATAATTAGGTCTAGGTCTTGTAAAAACCCCAAATATTTGATCATGGGTCTAGGTTTTGTACAAACCCTAAAATCTTTGATCATAGACCTGCAACAAACCTAAATACTTGGATATAGGTCTAGTATAAACCCTAAATCTTTGGTCACAACAAACCTGAATACTTGGATAAAGGTCTAGTATAAACCCTAACTCTTTGGTCATAGACCTGCAACAAACCTGAATACTTGGATAAAGGTCTAGTATAAACCCTAACTCTTTGGTCATAGACCTGCAACAAACCTAAATACTTGGATAAAGGTCTAGTATAAACCCTAACTCTTTGGTCATAGACATGCAACATACCTAAATACTTTGATAAAGGTCTTGTACAAACGCTAAATCTTTGGTCATAGACCTGCAGCAAGCCTAAATGATTAGGTCTAGGTCTTGTACAAAACCTAACTCTTTTGGTCACAGACCTGCAAGAAGTTGAAATAATTAGATCTAAGTCTCATACAAACCCTAAACTTTAGACAGACCTGCAACAAGCCTACATAATTAGGTAACCCTAAAATCTTTGATCATAGACCTGCAACATACCTAAAAAATAGGTTTAAGTCTTGTACAAACCTTTTATCTTTAGACAGATTTGCAAGTTGGTCTTGGTTTGTACAAGTTTAGGTCTTGTACAAACCCTTAATCTTCGGTCATAGGTCTAGGTTTTGTACAAACCCTAAATATTTGGTCATAGACCTGCAACAAACCTAAATACTTGGATATAGGTCTAGTATAAACCCTAAATCTTTGGTTACAACAAACCTGAATACTTGGATAAAGGTCTAGTATAAACCCTAACTCTTTGGTCATAGACATGCAACAAACCTGAATACTTGGATAAAGGTCTAGTATAAACCCTAAATCTTTGGTCATAGACCTGCAACAAACCTAAATACTTGGATAAAGGTCTAGTATAAACCCTAACTCTTTGGTCATAGACCTGCAACAAACCTAAATACTTGGATAAAGGTCTAGTATAAACCCTAACTCTTTGGTCATAGACCTGCAACAAACCTAAATACTTGGATAAAGGTCTAGTATAAACCCTAACTCTTTGGTCATAGACCTGCAACAAACCTAAATACTTGGATAAAGGTCTAGTATAAACCCTAACTCTTTGGTCATAGACCTGCAACAAACCTAAATACTTGGATAAAGGTCTAGTATAAACCCTAACTCTTTGGTCATAGACCTGCAACAAACCTAAATACTTGGATAAAGGTCTAGTATAAACCCTAACTCTTTGGTCATAGACATGCAACATACCTAAATACTTTGATAAAGGTCTTGTACAAACGCTAAATCTTTGGTCATAGACCTGCAGCAAGCCTAAATGATTAGGTCCAGGTCTTGTACAAAACCTAACTCTTTTGGTCACAGACCTGCAAGTCTCATACAAACCCTAAACTTTAGACAGACCTGCAACAAGCCTACATAATTAGGTCTAGGTCTTGTAAAAACCCCAAATATTTGGTCATGGGTCTAGGTTTTGTACAAACCCTAAAATCTTTGATCATAGACCTGCAACAAACCTAAATACTTGGATATAGGTCTAGTATAAACCCTAAATCTTTGGTCACAACAAACCTGAATACTTGGATAAAGGTCTAGTATAAACCCTAACTCTTTGGTCATAGACATGCAACAAACCTGAATACTTGGATAAAGGTCTAGTATAAACCCTAACTCTTTGGTCATAGACCTGCAACAAACCTAAATACTTGGATAAAGGTCTAGTATAAACCCTAACTCTTTGGTCATAGACATGCAACATACCTAAATACTTTGATAAAGGTCTTGTACAAACGCTAAATCTTTGGTCATAGACCTGCAGCAAGCCTAAATGATTAGGTCCAGGTCTTGTACAAAACCTAACTCTTTTGGTCACAGACCTGCAAGTCTCATACAAACCCTAAACTTTAGACAGACCTGCAACAAGCCTACATAATTAGGTCTAGGTCTAGTAAAAACCCCAAATATTTGGTCATGGGTCTAGGTTTTGTACAAACCCTAAATCTTTGATCATAAACCTGCAACATACCTAAATCATAGGTTTAAGTCTAGTACAAACCTTTTATCTTTAGACAGATTTGCAAGTTGGTCTTGGTTTGTACAAGTTTAGGTCTTGTACAAACCCTTAATCTTCGGTCATAGGTCTAGGTTTTGTACAAACCCCAAATATTTGGTCATAGACCTGCAACAAACCTAAATATTTGGATATAGGTCTAGTATAAACCCTAAATCTTTGGTCACAACAAACCTGAATACTTGGATAAAGGTCTAGTATAAACCCTAACTCTTTGGTCATAGACCTGCAAAAAACCTAAATACTTGGATAAAGGTCTAGTATAAACCCTAACTCTTTGGTCATAGACCTGCAACAAACCTAAATACTTAGATAAAGGTCTAGTATAAACCCTAACTCTTTGGTCATAGACCTGCAACAAACCTACTTAGATAAAGGTCTAGTATAAACCCTAACTCTTTGGTCATAGACCTGCAACAAACCTAAATACTTAGATAAAGGTCTAGTATAAACCCTAACTCTTTGGTCATAGACATGCAACAAACCTAAATACTTGGATAAAGGTCTAGTATAAACCCTAACTCTTTGGTCATAGACCTGCAAAAAACCTAAATACTTGGATAAAGGTCTAGTATAAACCCTAACTCTTTGGTCATAGACCTGCAACAAACCTAAATACTTAGATAAAGGTCTAGTATAAACCCTAACTCTTTGGTCATAGACCTGCAACAAACCTACTTAGATAAAGGTCTAGTATAAACCCTAACTCTTTGGTCATAGACCTGCAACAAACCTAAATACTTAGATAAAGGTCTAGTATAAACCCTAACTCTTTGGTCATAGACATGCAACAAACCTAAATACTTGGATAAAGGTCTAGTATAAACCCCAACTCTTTGGTCATAGACATGCAACAAACCTAAATACTTGGATAAAGGTCTAGTATAAACCCCAACTCTTTGGTCATAGACATGCAACAAACCTAAATACTTGGATAAAGGTCTAGTATAAACCCCAACTCTTTGGTCATAGACATGCAACAAACCTAAATACTTGGATAAAGGTCTTGTGTAAACCCTAACTCTTTGGTCATAGACCTGCAACAAACCTAAATACTTGGATAAAGGTCTAGTATAAACCCTAACTCTTTGGTCATAGACCTGCAACAAACCTAAATACTTAGATAAAGGTCTAGTATAAACCCTAACTCTTTGGTCATAGACCTGCAACAAACCTACTTAGATAAAGGTCTAGTATAAACCCTAACTCTTTGGTCATAGACCTGCAACAAACCTAAATACTTGGATAAAGGTCTAGTATAAACCCTAACTCTTTGGTCATAGACCTGCAACAAACCTAAATACTTAGATAAAGGTCTAGTATAAACCCTAACTCTTTGGTCATAGACCTGCAACAAACCTACTTAGATAAAGGTCTAGTATAAACCCTAACTCTTTGGTCATAGACCTGCAACAAACCTAAATACTTAGATAAAGGTCTAGTATAAACCCTAACTCTTTGGTCATAGACATGCAACAAACCTAAATACTTGGATAAAGGTCTAGTATAAACCCCAACTCTTTGGTCATAGACATACAACAAACCTAAATACTTGGATAAAGGTCTAGTATAAACCCCAACTCTTTGGTCATAGACCTGCAACAAACCTAAATACTTGGATAAAGGTCTTGTGTAAACCCTAACTCTTTGGTCATAGACCTGCAACAAACCTAAATACTTGGATAAAGGTCTAGTATAAACCCTAACTCTTTGGTCATAGACCTGCAACAAACCTAAATACTTAGATAAAGGTCTAGTATAAACCCTAACTCTTTGGTCATAGACCTGCAACAAACCTACTTAGATAAAGGTCTAGTATAAACCCTAACTCTTTGGTCATAGACCTGCAACAAACCTAAATACTTAGATAAAGGTCTAGTATAAACCCTAACTCTTTGGTCATAGACATGCAACAAACCTAAATACTTGGATAAAGGTCTAGTATAAACCCTAACTCTTTGGTCATAGACCTGCAAAAAACCTAAATACTTGGATAAAGGTCTAGTATAAACCCTAACTCTTTGGTCATAGACCTGCAACAAACCTAAATACTTAGATAAAGGTCTAGTATAAACCCTAACTCTTTGGTCATAGACCTGCAACAAACCTACTTAGATAAAGGTCTAGTATAAACCCTAACTCTTTGGTCATAGACCTGCAACAAACCTAAATACTTAGATAAAGGTCTAGTATAAACCCTAACTCTTTGGTCATAGACATGCAACAAACCTAAATACTTGGATAAAGGTCTAGTATAAACCCCAACTCTTTGGTCATAGACATGCAACAAACCTAAATACTTGGATAAAGGTCTAGTATAAACCCCAACTCTTTGGTCATAGACATGCAACAAACCTAAATACTTGGATAAAGGTCTTGTGTAAACCCTAACTCTTTGGTCATAGACCTGCAACAAACCTAAATACTTGGATAAAGGTCTAGTATAAACCCTAACTCTTTGGTCATAGACCTGCAACAAACCTAAATACTTAGATAAAGGTCTAGTATAAACCCTAACTCTTTGGTCATAGACCTGCAACAAACCTACTTAGATAAAGGTCTAGTATAAACCCTAACTCTTTGGTCATAGACCTGCAACAAACCTAAATACTTGGATAAAGGTCTAGTATAAACCCTAACTCTTTGGTCATAGACCTGCAACAAACCTAAATACTTAGATAAAGGTCTAGTATAAACCCTAACTCTTTGGTCATAGACCTGCAACAAACCTACTTAGATAAAGGTCTAGTATAAACCCTAACTCTTTGGTCATAGACCTGCAACAAACCTAAATACTTAGATAAAGGTCTAGTATAAACCCTAACTCTTTGGTCATAGACATGCAACAAACCTAAATACTTGGATAAAGGTCTAGTATAAACCCCAACTCTTTGGTCATAGACATACAACAAACCTAAATACTTGGATAAAGGTCTAGTATAAACCCCAACTCTTTGGTCATAGACCTGCAACAAACCTAAATACTTGGATAAAGGTCTTGTGTAAACCCTAACTCTTTGGTCATAGACCTGCAACAAACCTAAATACTTGGATAAAGGTCTAGTATAAACCCTAACTCTTTGGTCATAGACCTGCAACAAACCTAAATACTTAGATAAAGGTCTAGTATAAACCCTAACTCTTTGGTCATAGACATGCAACAAACCTAAATACTTGGATAAAGGTCTAGTATAAACCCTAACTCTTTGGTCATAGACATGCAACAAACCTAAATACTTGGATAAAGGTCTAGTATAAACTCCAACTCTTTGGTCATAGACATGCAACAAACCTAAATACTTGGATAAAGGTCTAGTATAAACCCTAACTCTTTGGTCATAGAACTGCAACAAACCTAAATACTTGGATAAAGGTCTAGTATGAACCCTAAATCTTCAGTCAAAGACCTGCAACAAGCCTAAGTAATTAGGTCTTGTACAAGCCTGAAACTGGTCCCTATCTTCTAGGCCTGGTCTCCCACAAGACTACAAGTCTAGACCTGATAAAAGCTGACCCAAGTGCTTCATTTTATTTAACAAATAAATAATTGTCACGTCTCCCTTTACAGTGATGCATTCATGGAACCTGGGATATTCCACCGCCACACAAAAAGACCACACAAACTCCCCTTTTTGCAAAATCAATGCAAATTTTTATTTTCTCCTTTTTTTAAGGTTCTTTTTTTTAATTCTTTTTTTCTTGAAACAATACGGTGGTCATCGCTGCTATCGCCTCTAAAAGGTAACCAAAGTGCTAGAATCGTTATTACGTCCGAATGGCTTCACTCTCGTTAGTAAAGATTTGTACATCAAAAACTCCTTTTTGGGCGAAAACACGCCGTGGAACACCAAAGGATGGCGTCGCCCTCGTGATGAGGAAGAAGTCAATAATGTCACTAATGTCCACTGCAGGGGACATCAGCGTAGCGTGAAACCAAAAGACATTAAAAGCTCCACACAGCATCAGCTTGAACATTTTTCTCCCATCCAGTGTGGTTTTTCTTTGTTGTTTTTTTTTGAGTATTGAGAGCTCCCAACAATCTTATAGTGGAACCTGATTGGAGGAGGAAAAAAATGCCCTTACTTTA
>NC_084739.1:63332056-63335845 GCF_033978785.1 Entelurus aequoreus
ACTGAAATGAAATGTTTTTATTTAAACGAGAATAGCAGATCCATTCTATGTGTCAGACTTGATCATTTTGCGATATTGCCATATTTTTGCTGAAAGGATTTAGTAGAGAACATCGACGATAAAGTTCGCAACTTTTGATCGCTGATAAAAAAAAGCCTAGCCTGTACCGGAAGTAGCGTGACGTCGCAGGTTGAAAGGCTCCTCACATTTCCCCATTGTTTACACCAGCAGCGAGAGCGATTCGGACCGAGAAAGCGACGATTACCCCATTAATTTGGGCGAGGATGAAAGATTCGTGGATGAGTGAAGGACTAGAGTGCAGTGCAGGACGCATCTTTTTTCGCTCTGACCGTAACTTAGGTACAAGCTGGCTCATTGGATTCCAAACTTTCTCCTTTTTCTATTGTGGATCACGAATTTGTGTTTTAAACCACCTCGGGTACTATATCCTCTTGAAAATGAGAGTCGAGAACGCGAAATGGACATTCAGTGCCTTTTATCTCCACGACAATACATCGGCGAAATGCTTTAGCTACGAGCTAACGTGATAGCATCGTGCTTTAACTGCATATAGAAACAAAAAAATAAACCCCTGACTGGAAGGATAGATAGAAAATCAACAATACTATTAAACCGTGGACATGTAAATACACGGTTAATGCTTTCCAGGCTGGCGAAGCTTAACAATGCTGTGCTAACGACGCCATTGAAGCTAACTTAGCAACTTAGCAACGGGACCTCACAGAGCTATGCTAAAAACATTAGCTCTCCACCTACGCCAGCCAGCCCTCATCTACTCATCAACACCCGTGCTCACCTGCGTTCCAGCGATCGGCAAAAGGACGAAGGACTTCACCCGAGGCGTTTGGCGGCCCGTAGACGTAGGTAGTCAAGGTGAGGTCGGCGGATAGCACGGCTAGCGCGGTTAGCGCGGCTAGCGCGGCTAGCGCGGCTAGCGCTCCAACAAAGTCCTCCTGGTTGTGTTGCTGTAGTACGCTGCTAATACACCGATCCCACCTACAACTGTCTTCTTTGCAGCCTTCATTGTTCATTAAACACATTTCAAAAGATGTCCAGAATACTGTGGGATTATGAAATGAAAACAGAGCTTTTTGTATAGGATTCTACGGGGTACCATAACTTCCGTTACTCTGACTTCGTCACGCGCATACGTCATCATACCGCGACGTTTCAGCCGGATATTTCCCGGGAAGTTTTAAAAGTCAGTTTATAAGTTAACCCGGCCGTATTGGCATGTGTTGCAATGTTATGATTTCATCATTGATATATAAACTATCAGACTGCGTGGTCGCTAGTAGTGGCTTTCAGTAGGCCTTTAAATGCAGATAGAAACAAAAGAAATAAGCCCCTGACTGGAAGGATAGACAGAAAATCAACAATACTATTAAACCATGGACATGTAACTACACGGTTAATGCTTTCCAGCTTGGCAAAGCTTAGCAATGCTGTTGCTAACGACGCCATTGAAGCTAACTTAGCTACGGAACCTCGACTTAGCTATGCTAAAAACATTAGCTCTGCACCTACGCCAGCTCTCATCTGCTCATCACGACCCGTGCTCACCTGCGTTCCAGCGATCGACGGTACGACGAAGGACTTCACCCGATCACCGATGCGGTCGGTGGCCCGGATATGGAGGAAGTCAAGGTGAGGTCGTTCGGCTAGCGCGTCTGCTATCCT
The DNA here is from genome assembly GCF_033978785.1 of Entelurus aequoreus. NCBI lineage: Eukaryota > Metazoa > Chordata > Actinopteri > Syngnathiformes > Syngnathidae > Entelurus > Entelurus aequoreus. Next base: position 63,333,758 of record NC_084739.1, read on the forward strand.
CAAAGTCCTCCTGGTTGTGTTGCTGTAGTCCGCCACTAATACACCGATCCCACCTACAACTTTCTTCTTTGCAGTCTCCATTGTTCATTAAACAAATTGCAAAAGATTCACCAACACAGATGTCCAGAATACTGTGGAATTTTGAGATGAAAACAGAACTTTTTGTATTGGATTCAATGGGCTCCGAATACTTCCGCTTCAACCGTTGACGTCACGCGCATACGTCATCATACCGCGACGTTTCAGCCGGATATTTCCCGGGAAATTTAAAATGTCACTTTATAAGTTAACCCGGCCGTATTGGCATGTGTTGCAATGTTAAGATTTCATCATTGATATATAAACTATCAGACTGCGTGGTCGCTAGTAGTGGCTTTCAGTAGGCCTTTAACGTGGACCCCGACTTAAACAAGTTGAAAAACTTATTGGGGTGTTACCATTTAGTGGTCAATTGTACGTAATATGTACTGTACTGTACAATCTACTAATACAAGTTTCAATCAATCAATCAATTCACCTAAATTGCCAAAATACCTGCGACAGTGGGGGCGTGGTTAGGGGCGTGGTCACAGCAACATCATTGCATAATTTGCTAAATCATGTTCTTTAAAAAAGGCCCTAACAATGTATACATACATTTTAAAAAAATCTGATATTATCAATTAGTATTAACATATATTTTATAATTTTGCCATATTTTCAATTGTTGCTAGTTTTTGCACTTTTTTGAGAATTTTAAAACATTTAATGACTATTTTATTTAACAACTAGCAACAAATCTAGCATCTTTTTCTGGTGTTAATATGGAATGTACTCCGCAGGTATATCTGGGACGTATTAAAATGACGTCCACATCACAGACATGCTGACAAAGCATGTCTGGTTAGATGTCATCAGGTTCAAACACTGATGACATCTATTAAACAGACAAGAAGCAAGGAATCATGCAGAGACCGAGTTCAATTTGGCTCAATGAGGAGAGACGTCCTGGGCTGTACACTCAGTTACAGATCCGACCTACGCTCTAAGGTACAGTCCCACGTGCTCCTCTATTTATTTGGGAGGTCCCTGGTTACATCACTGAGGCTGCTTCTGAAGGAAGGGGGGTAATTTCAGCAGCCCCAGTTGGACACAATATATGATTATTCAGAAAGGGAAATGTGCTGTCTCTGCTTTGTCTGCGTCACGGTACTCGATGTCCTGGACACAAACACTGATACGAGATGACTCGCAATCTTGGATTGCAAGCTGTCCGTGGTTGGGGGCGTGGTTATTTACAGCTAGAATTCACCAACTCGAATATTTCATATATATATATATATATATATATATATATATATATATATATATATATATATATTATATATATATATATATATATATATATATATATATATATATATGAAATACTCGAGTTGGTGAATTCTATATAAAGTATAAAGTATAAAGTACTTGACTTTCAGTGAATTCTAGCTATATATATATATATATTTATTTATTTTATTTACAAAAAAGAAATAATTGAATTTCAGTGTTCCGGTGGCTATCCATTAGATGGCAGTATTGTCCTGTTTAACTTCTCCGTTCATGATGAGTATATCATTTCGGCCACCGTGTTCAATGGAGAAGTCTGTTCTACATATTTACAGGCAACATACCCCTTCCCCTTCGAACTGTCCTGGATGAACTGAAATTCTTGTTTCCATTCGTTTTGGAACTTGCAAGCGTATTTCTTCATCTTGCTCGTCGACGGCGTTGCCATGTCTGTAATTTCCTCGCTCTTCTGCTTCGTCTCCTTGTTGTGTGCGCAGTTGTGCACTCTACTCTCTAAAAGCCCCAGATGTTATGACGTCATTGGGCAGGCAAGCTGTTTATATTGTGGGAAAGCGGACGTGAGAACCGGCTGTCCCCACTCAGTCTCACGTCCGCATTGAGCTGGAGGGGGCGTGGCCTCCAGCTCCGGCTGAATACCGGGAGGTTGTCGGGAGAGGCGCTGAATACCGGGATTCTCCCGCTAAAAACGGGAGGGTTGGCAAGTATGTTTCAAGGTGTGGTGGCCAGGGCCGGCCCATGGCATAGGCCGTATAG
>NC_084739.1:63343365-63358365 GCF_033978785.1 Entelurus aequoreus
AAGAAGCCACTAGAGCGGAGCTAAGGGACCGCATGAGTAGAACCTGGAATCAAACCTGCAACCCTCAAATTGCTGGCACGGCCGCTCTACCATGCGAGCCACGCCCATCTCGATTCTGTGCTGTTCTAAGATCTGGGAGGAGCACAGGAGTTTACCCTTCCTGACTAGCCTGGGACAATATTTAAAGAAGGTACAAACGCCTGAAAGACAACACCAGGGGTTAAATAAAGTACAGCGGGTGTGACTACTGTAATGTGACAGTGAGAGAGTTGAAAGTAAATAATTATCTCAGAAAAACAGCTAACATAGGAGTTGTTCTCTTTTTATTTATATCATATCTGTTATTTTAATTTGTGTGTTTTAAATGTCCTTCGTATATTCTGTGTACAGTGCGAGTGACTTAAAAGTTAAGTTCAAGTATATTTTAGCTATAAGATCTGACTTACAGAATAACTTGACTTTTAGGAACATCTAGGAACTTGTTCATAACCCGGGAACCACAAAAACGATGTCGCTTTTGGACTGGTTTAATTAAACTAGGGATGAAGCGATTATCGGCTGGGCGATTATCTGCGGCAATATTTGGCATACTGACGTATATCAATATCAGCCTTGTTTTATCGGTCAATATGTTAAAAAAAAAAAAAAAAACTTAAAGCCCTGTCTCGTTTTTTACTGACGTATAGTATTCATGTTTAGCTCAATTTTACTGCAATTGACTATTGGCTCCAAATATCAGTTATCGGTCTCCTTGCCTGCTAATAATCGGTATTGGTATCGCCTCTGAAATAAACACATCGATCGATCTCTAATCTAAACCACAATTTTACACAAGATGTATAAGTAGGGGGTCCCCGCTCTATCGTTACATCAGTTTGCGAATCCTGCTCTAGGCCCTTCAAGTAAAAACATATTGTTGTACTTTTTAAAGGGGAACTGCACTTTTTTTTATACTCATTCACAATCCCTATGTAAGACAAGAACTTATACGTTTGTCTTTTTTTTATGCATTCTAAGTCGTAAAATAAGGCTAGTATGAGGTGGCTAATGCAGCCAATAGGAGTACACTATTCCGCCATAAAGCCCTCAAAATAAACATATAAAAACCACCAACAATCCTCTATTCACATCTTGTGACCAACTTATTAACAGACTATTAGCAACGCTAACGCCGACATAGTGGCGTGGTGATCTCATAAAGCTAACTTGCTTATGCTGCTATATTGACATATTGAACCGGTGAGCTTTTGATTCAACTTAAACCCAGAGATAGCGAAAAAGACATGAAAAGACACTCGTTTGCGGCCCTTTTTTTTTTTTAACCCTTTCTTTGTGAGGATTGTGAATAATTCTTCATCTAAACAAGAAGATATGAACATTCATTAGTCAGCATCCTATTGAGAGCAGATATTGTACAGTAAGTGATTGTTTTATCATGTTCAAAGTTTGTTGTTGAGCACTTAGCAATACTGCTGCATGATGCTTAGTGTTTGTTGTTTGAAGGGAAAACTAAATATACTTAAAGGCCTACTGAAACCCACTACTACCGACCACGCAGTCTGATAGTTTATATATCAATGATGAAATCTTAACATTATAACACATGCCAATACAGCCGGGTTAACTTATAAAGTGACATTTTAAATTTGCCGCTAAACTTCCGGTTCGAAACGCCTCTGAGGATGACGTATGCGTGTGACGTAGCCCGACGAACACGGGTATGCCTTCCACATTGAAGCCGATACGAAAAAGCTCTGTTTTCATTTCATAATTCCACAGTATTCTGGACATCTGTGTTCGTGAATCTGTTTCAATCATGTTCATTGCATTATGGAGAAGGAAGCCGAGCAAGCAAAGAAGAAAGTTGTCGGTGCGAAATGGACGTATTTTTCGAACGTAGTCAGCCACAACAGTACACAGCCGGCGCTTCTTTGTTTACATTCCCGAAAGATGCAGTCAAGATGGAAGAACTCGGATAACAGAGACTCTAACCAGGAGGACTTTTGATTTGGATACACAGACGCCTGTAGAGAACTGGGACAACACAGACTCTTACCAGGATTACTTTGATTTGGATGACAAAGACGCAGACGTGCTACTGTGAGTATGCAGCTTTGGCTTTTTTTTGCGTATGTACGTAACTTTTTTTAAATATATAAGCTTTATGAACCTTGGGTTAGGTGAACGGTCTTTTGGGCTGAGTGATTGTGTGTGTTGATCATGTGTTTGAATTGTATTGGCGTGTTCTATGGAGCTAGGAGCTAGCAGAGGAGCTAGGAGCTAGCATAACAAACACGCAGGTGTTATTATGCAGGATTAATTTGTGGCATATTAAATATAAGCCTGGTTGTGTTGTGGCTAATAGAGTATATATATGTCTTGTGTTTATTTACTGTTGTAGTCATTCCCAGCTGAATATCAGGTACCGTGAGTATGCAGCCTTGGCTGCTAAACATTCGATAACTTGACCGTATGTGCGCGTCACGTACGTAACTTTTTAAAAATATATAAGCTTTATGAACCTTGGGTTAGGTAAACGGTCTTTTGGGCTGAGTGATTGTGTGTGTTGATCAGGTGTTTGAATTGTATTGGCGTGTTCTATGGAGCTAGGAGCTAGCAGAGGAGCTAGGAGCTAGCATAACAAACACGCAGGTGTTTTTATGCAGGATTAATTTGTGGCATATTAAATATAAGCCTGGTTGTGTTGTGGCTAATAGAGTATATATATGTATTGTGTTTATTTACTGTTGTAGTCATTCCCAGCTGAATATCAGGTCACCCCCGGCTCTCACAGCATCTTCCCTATCTGAATAGCTTCAACTCCCCACTAGTCCTTCACTTGCACTTTACTCATCCACAAATCTTTCATCCTCGCTCAAATTAATGGGGAAATTGTCGCTTTCTCGGTCCGAATCTCTCTCACTTCATGCGGCCATCATTGTAAACAATAGGGAACTTTGCGTATATGTTCAACTGACTACGTCACGCTACTTCCGGTAGGTGCAAGCCTTTTTTTTATCAGATACCAAAAGTTGCAATCTTTATCGTCGTTGTTCTATACTAAATCCTTTCAGCAAAAATATGGCAATATCGCGAAATGATCAAGTATGACACATAGAATAGATCTGCTATCCCCGTTTAAATAAAAAAAATTCATTTCAGTAGGCCTTTAATATACTGCCGTATGCTAAAAATTAGCAAAATACATAAATATGACATGTTATTACGAATGTGTATGTTACATATATAGCTAAAGTGTGTACCGTAATTTCCGGACTATAAGCCGCTACTTTTTCCCCTCGTTCTGGTCCCTGCGGCTTATACAACGGTGCGGCTTATTTACGGCCTGTTCTTCTCCGACACCGACGAAGAGGATTTCGGTGGTTTTAGTACGCAGGAGGAAGACGATGACACAATGATTAAAGACTGACTTTTCATATACCGGTAGGCTGGTTATTTTGATAACGTACAGGCGAGCACTTTGTATTAATTTGCACCGTTGTATTATTTGTACTCTGCACGAATGCTGTTCGCCATGTCAAATATGTGAAAGTTTGATTGAATGATTGAAAGATTTATTGTTAATAAATGGGACGCTTTGCGTTCCCAAACAGTCATCTCTGTCCCAACAATCCCCTCCGTGGTAGCAGGAACCCCTATATACTACGGTAATTACACATCAAAACCCTGTGGTTTATAGTCGGGTGCGGCTTATATATGGAGCAATCTGTATTTTCCCCTAAATTTAGCTGGTGCGGCTTATAGTCAGGTGCGGCTTATAGTCCGGAAATGACGGTATATAAAACATGGATGGAGGCTTTTGGATGTTTTAGAGCACTTTACAGGCAAAATAGAGTGACTTCCATTGGCTCCATTGTTAGCTGACTTTTGCTAGTTAGAACGAGTTAGAATGCATAAAAAATTTTTTAAAAGTGTTGTTCCCCTTTAAGTTGAATGACAATAAAGTTACATTTTATTCAATTCATGATTGTTAAAATTATACTTGAAATATTACCTTTACGGTATTTAATGATGGTGACCATTTGACAATTTATATTTGTGAAGAATAGTTTTGAACAAATTAGTCTGAAGAGATTTCGTTCCACTGTGCACAGCAAAGTGAATAGGCAAAAGAAAATTAAAACAACATAATAGTAGTAGCGTCTGTATTAAACTAGATTTAAGGTAGTTCATCTAACGCACAGATAAACAACACAATTAGTAAAGTAACATGACAGGTGTTTCTTTCTAACAGCACATAGCCCGCCATTTTACAGGAACAAAGTACAATAATAAAATGACAGACAATTGGCAAGTAAACGGTTTCCTCCACACCTGTTCAAAACAAAATGCACTCAAAGCACTCCTAAAGACTATGTTTATATAAGCTGCAGGCCAAAGTGGCTCAAACCAGATTTTTTTTCTAAATCTGATTTTTTCCAGCCGACCATGTACAAGTAAATGTGATCTTTATCAGACTCCAGTATACACGAAAACATGCGCAGTTCAATAAAGTGAAAACAAAGAAAGTTGACCAGATTTCGTAAATGAACAAGGACGTTGCTCCTACTACTTTGCAAAATAAGTCACCAACTTTTATTTCAACTTACTTATGTAAACATCTTACGCAATGTACGTAACATGTAAGCAAATACGCCACAGCATACACATCATTTCCGGTCCTTTAACAATCGCTATTTCTTCCGAATCAAAGTATATTATATATTATATTATATATAGCGCACCATTATTCTGCCGCCAGAAAAATACTTTGCTCACTAAAACCGGATGTTGTGATGACATAACCATGCGTATTTTTTGCTCACTAAAACCGGATGTTGTGATGACATAACCATGCGTATTTTTTGCTCACTAAAACCGGATGTTGTGATGACATAACCACGCGTATTTTCCTGTGCACACGTAATAGTGTCAATCAGGTCGCATTTCCATTTAGACGGCAGTCACATTTGAAAAGATTAGATTCCAATTGAATTTGGATTACCTCCTGATGGCCCCGTTTAAACTGCACAACACATCTGATTTTTTTGCCCTCAAATAACACAGGTGAGATATTTTTTTGCCAGTCTAAACACTCCAAAGTGCTTTAAATCTGATCTTTTTGCATTAGATTCAGGCCACATCAGGTAAATTTCCAAACAAAATGAAAATAGCTAAAGTTGCACCAATTTATAAGACTGGAGATAAACACCAATTTACAAATTATAGACCTGTTTCTTTAATTCCACAATTTTCTAAAATCATTGAAAAACTGTTCAATAACAGACTAGAGAGTTTCACAAACAAAAATAGAATACTCGCTGAGAACCAATATGGATACAGAGCTAATGTTTCAACTTCGATGGCTTTAATTGAAATTACAGAAGAAATTACCAATGCAATAGATAGTAAAAAATGTGCATCAGTAGTGTTGATGGATCTAACTAAAGCATTTGACACAATTAATCACAATATTTTAATTTTTAAAAAACTAGAACGGTATGGCATCAGAGGGTTGGTCTTAAACTGGATTAGAAGTTATTTAACGAACAGGAAACAATACGTGGAGCTAGGCGAACACACACATCTACAACGCTAAATATATCCTGTGGTGTACCTCAGGGATCAATACTAGGACCAAAATTGTTCAATGTCTATATAAATGACATTTGTAAAGTTACAAAAGATCTAAAGTTAGTATTATTTGGAGGTCATACAACAGCGTTTTGTTCAGGAGAGAACACACAGAAGCTAATAAAAATAATAACAGAAGAAATGAACACATTAAAAAGATGGTTTGACAAAAACAGACTCTTTGAATCTCAGTAAAACTAAAATAATGCTATTTGGTAACAGTAGAAGAGAAAGCCAAACACAAATACAAATAGACGGAATAGAAATTGAAAGAGTAAATTAAACCAAATTTCTAGGTATAATGATTGATGATAATTTGAACTGGAAATCTCATGTAAAAAATATTTGACATAAAGTGGCAAGAGACACGTCAATAATGAACAAAGCAAAACATGTTCTGGACCAAAAATCACGCCATATGAGAATATGGCGTGATTTTTGGTCAGTAGAGATACTGCTCGCTAGTGTTACCATATCTGCAGAAATATGAGGAAATAACTACAAAAGTACACTTCATTAATAACAGTGTTACAAAAAAGATCAGTAGAATACACAATGTTGGATATAGAGAACATACAAACCCTTTTTATTAATTGAATCAAAGATACTAATTCCACGACATAGTGAATTGGTAAACAGCCAATATTATACACAAAGCAAACTATAAACTGTTACCCAAGAATATACAACAATTCTTCTCAACAAAAGAGGAGAAATGTAATCTTAGAGAAAATTTTAATTTAAAACATTTGTACGCACGTACAACACTTAAGACCTTGAGTATATCAGTATGTGGAATTAAATTATGGAATGGATTAAGCAAAGAAACTAATATGATCCACTTCAAGAAACTCTTTAAGCTTAAAGTGTTTACAAAATACAAAGAACAACCATGATAAACATTCTGAATTTATTTCATCCATCCATTCATTTTCAAGATAATCTCACTCATCTCACCAAATAAAACTTCACCAATTAATATTTATGTATTTATTTATTTTTATTGTTATTACTTATGGAGTATATTGTGAATAAATTGAGAACAGGAAGTGAACAAAAGTTTTAGCAACTGCTATGTAAAGGAAAAGGGGTAGGAATAAATAAGCTCTGCTTCTTCCTACTCCTTTTTGAACATGTTTAATAGAGAAACTGGAAATTGTGATTCATCATGTTGTATGCATGCATGTTCGAAATAAACTCAAACTCAAATATAAACATCAGGAGGTAGTCTAAATCCAATTGGAATCTGATATTTTCAAATGTGACTTAAAGGCCTACTGAAATGAAATGTTCTTATTTAAACGGGGATAGCAGAATCATTCTATGTGTCATACTTGATCATTTCGCGATATTGCCATATTTTTGCTGAAAGGATTTAGTAGAGAACATCGACGATAAAGTTCGCAACTTTTGGTCGCTGATAAAAAAGCCTTGCCTGTACCGGAAGTAGCGTGACGTCACAGGTTGAAGGGCTCCTCACATCTGCACATTGTTTACACCAGCAGCGAGAGCGATTCGGACCGAGAAAGCGACGATTACCCCATTAATTTGAGCGAGGATGAAAGATTCGTGGACAAGGAAAGTGAGAGTGACGGATTAGAGTGCAGTGCAGGACGGATGTTTTTTCGCTCTGACCGTAACTTAGGTACAAGGGCTCATAAGATTCCACACTCTCTCCTTTTTCTATTGTGGATCACGGATTTGTATTTTAAACCACCTCGGATACTATATCCTCTTGAAAATGAGAGTCGCGAACGCGAAATGGACATTCACAGTGACTTTTATCTCCACAACAATACATCGGCGAAGCACTTTAGCTACGGAGCTAACGTGATAGCATCGTGCTTAACTGCAGATAGAAACAGAAGAAATAGGCCCCTGACTGAAAGGATAGACAGAAGATCAACAATACTACCAAACACTGGACCTGTAACCACACGGTTAATGCTGTACCGCCAGCGATCGACGGCGCGACGAAGGACTTCACCACGATGTTCTGTGCGGTCGGCGGCCCGGAGACGAAGGAAGTCAACCCAGACAGGTGAGGACAGCAGCGCGGCGGCGGACGGCGTTGTAGCTTTCGACGACACCCCGGCCGCCATCAGAGTCGGCAAGAAACATATATTTCCCCAAAGTTACGTACGTGACATGCACATAGCGGCACGCACGTACGGGCAAGCGATCAAATGTTTGGAAGCCAAAGCTGTACTCACAGTAGCGCGTCTGCTATCCAACTCAAAGTCCTCCTGGTTGTGTTGCTGCAGCCAGCCGCTAATACACCGATCCCACCTACAGCTTTCTTCTTTGCAGTCTCCATTGTTAATTGAACAAATTGCAAAAGATTCACCAACACAGATGTCCAGAATACTGTGGAATTATGTGGTGAAAACAGACGACTTAAACTGGCCACCGTGCTATTCCAAAATGTCTGCTTCAACCCGTGACGTCACGCGCAAACGTCATCATACCGAGACGTTTTCAGCCGGAAGTTTCCCGGGAAACTTAAAATTGCACTTTATAAGTTAACCCGGCCGTATTGGCACGTGTTGCAATGTTAAGATTTCATCATTGATATATAAACTATCAGACTGCGTGGTCGGTAGTAGTGGGTTTCAGTAGGCCTTTAAGTCTAAACGGCGATGCGACCAGAACGCAACTTTTTTGTCAGCTTCGGACGAGTTACGTCACTCTTGTGCACGGGGAAAGACGCAACACGCCAGCGGAAGTGGATACCTCATCACAACATCCAGTTTCTGAGAGCAAAGTCTATTTAAGACGACCAAATTTTCGGTGCATCACTTGTCAATAGTGTGCAAAAAATAGGCTATATTTAATATATGAATATAAATTTTGATTCCGAAGAAATGGCGATTGTTGAAGGACTGGAATTGACACTGTGGCGTATTTGCTTACATGTTACGAACATTTGTTTACGTAAGTGAGTTAAAACAAATAAAGCTAACGTAGATCCACGCTTATGTCCGTGTTGCGTCTACTTAACAGCCATTAAAAGATTAGACCTCTACCAAATATATTATACTATATACATACTAGGGTTGTACAATATATCGGCATTAGTATAGTACCGCAATACTAATTAATCATATTTATCCAAAACTCATGTAAAGCATCCAAACAACAGAAGAATAAGTGATTATTACATTTTAACAGATGTGTATATAGAACATGTTAAGAGAAAGTAAGCAAATATTAACAGTAAAGGAACAAGTAGATTAATATTACATTTTCTACCACTTGTCCTTAATAATTTTGACAAAACATTAGAATGGAAAATGACCCAATATGTTACTGCATATGTCAACAGCTAAATTAGGATCCTTTGTTTGCTTACTTACTAATAAAAGACAAGTTGTCTTATATGTTCACTATTTTATTCAAGGACAAACTTGCAATAAGAAACATATGTTTAATGTACCCTAAGATTTGTTGTTAAAATAAAGCCAATAATGCAATTTTTGGTGGTCCTCTTTATTTAAGAAAAGTAATGAAAAGTATCGAAATAATTTTAGTACCGGTACCAAAATATTGGTATCGGGACAACACTAATACATACACACTTACAATTTATGACAATTTTTTTTCCCACGTGAAAACACTTATTTTTGAGGTGTGGTGACTTGTATTTTATTTTGTAGTAGTATCAGCAACTTCCTTTGTTTTCACTTTATCGAAATGGGCATGCAAGTGACGCCTGAGCAGTTTATACAGACGCCTGATAAAGATCACATTTTACTTGCAGTGTAAACAGTCAGCAAGAAAAAAAAATTGAGAGTTAGAAAAAATCTGAAATGGGCCACTTTGGCCTGGAGTGCAAACGTAGTGGCCCGAATCTGATGCGAAAATATCAGATTTTAAGCACTTTGGAACGTTTAGACTGGCAAAAAATATCCAGTCTGTGTCCCTTGAGGGAAAAAATCAATCTGATTTGGTGTGCAGTGTAAACGTAACCCGACTCTCGCCAGACCCTTGTAGTACGCTGAGCTCCACACAAGGATTTGGGCTCGAGGGCAATGCAAACTCCTTCAAGATAGCAAAAAATAATGAACCAATCAGGATCGCCGGGCGGGATTTCATAGATGTGATGTAGCGCCGAAGCGACTGTTTGATTCAAACAACAATGGCGGCACGCAGCCAGGAGTCGTGTGCAGACATATCTTCTTTGCACAAACGAGATCGATCGTCTAGTGACATTGCTGCGTTGTTTCAGTAAAAGTTGTCTAACTTTTTGCTCTATCGTTCTGTTTTGGATTTCCCAGCGTCGCTCTCATAAGTTAAAAAGTACCAATGATTGTCACACACACACACACTAAGTGTGGCGAAATTATTCTGTGCATTTGACCCATTACCCTTGATCACCCCCTGGGAGGTGAGGGGAGCAGTGGGCAGCAGCGGTGGCCGCGCCCGGGAATCATTTTTGGTGATTTAACCCCCAATTCCAACCTTGATGCTGAGTTCCAAGCAGGGAGGTAATGGGTCCCATTTTTTATAGTCTGGTATGAACTCACAACCTACCGATCTCAGGGCGGACACTCTAACCACTAGGCTACTGAGTAGGTGACGCTAATTACGATGTGAGTGGTTGAAGTAGCACGTCATTCAAGATAACGGACAAGTGGTTTATCCAATTACATACAATGATTTCTTTACAAGGCCCCGACTTCTGAAATACATCTCCTATTGAGAAGTCCCAGATCCTTGTGTGGAGCTCAGCAAACTACAAGGATCTGGCGAGAGTCAGGTTAGCGTAAACGGGGCCTTGGCCGTAAACTATTCCAACACACAATCTAGTAAAATGGAATATTTCAAGTAGGGCTGGGCGATATATCGAATATACTCGATATATCGCGGGTTTGTCTCTGTGCGATATAGAAAATGACTATATCGTGATATTCGAGTATACGTTCTCACGCAGTTGCTTTTAGCTGCGGGCATTACACTGCAGGCTCTTCTCACAGAGAGATAAAACAAGCGCACCTTCTTACATACGTCACATACGTATACGCCTTCGTGGAGCAGAGAGAGCGGCATGGGTAACGTTAGCTGTGGTGCGAGTGGTAATACGAGAGAGAGAAGGTGCGAATCTGGTAACAAATGAAGGAAGAATTCATTCCCAAGAAAAAAAGCAGAGGGTCCATCGTCTGGCGGTGGTTTGGCTTCAAGCGGGAATATGTCGAACAGACAACCGCAATTTGTCAAGTGTGGGGCAAAAGCGTTGCTACAAAAAGTAGCATTACTGCTAATATGTAGCATCATTTGAAAAGTCACCCGCTAGAGAATGAAGAGTGCTTGAATTAAGAGTGCTTGAAACTCTGCATGTCAACATCTCCGTTCGGTGCCACACCAACAAAATGCTGAGGCAACCATTTCCACATCAACACCGTATGAAAAAAATAGCCAACAACAGAAGGAGATTATATCCGCAGGAACCTACCACATAGCGAAGGACATACACTATTTGATTTCCTATTATGCAGCTCATTTTTATTTGACAGTAATTGAAATATCTTGTGTGACATCATGCACAAAAGTGCACGTTATTTGTTTTTAACTATTGTAGTGGCGTTCTGTATAAAAAGTACACTTTAATTTAGTGTTGTTTTGATAAGTCATCTTAGTGACATCATGCACAAAAGTGCACTTATAGCTTGTTTTAAAATGTCTCAGACAATCTTGCACTTTCTGTTTTGGAAATGACATGAATGTGTGTGCCACTGCTTAATGAATACAGTTTTGGTTAGGGATAAATGCTTTAAAATGTAATATCGGAAATTATCGGTATTGGTTTTAAAATTATCGGTATCGGTTTCAAAATGTAAAATTTATGACTTTTTAAAACGCCGCTGTGTACACAGATGTAGGGAGACGTACAGAGCGCCAATAAACCTTAAAGCCACTTCCTTTGCGTGCCGGCCCAGTCACATAATATCTACGGCTTTTCACACACACAAGTGAATGCATGTCATACTTGATCAACAGTCATACAGGTCACACTGATTGTGGCCGTATAAATAACTTTAACACTGTTACAAATATGCGCCACACTGTGAACCCACACCAAACAAGAATGACAAACACATTTCGGGAGAACATCCGCACCGTAACACAACATAAACACAACAGAACAAATACCCAGAACCCCTTGCAGCACTAACTCTTCCGAGACGCTACAATATACACCCCCGCTAGTTGTGATTTCCCTCTCTGCATGAAAGTTTAAAATTAGCATATATTAATGCAGTATGAACAAGAATGTTTTAATGTAGACACATAGAATCATCATACTGCTGTGAGTATATGCATCAAGTGTTCATTCAAGGCTAAGGCAAAATATCGAGATATATATCGTGTATCGTGACATGGCCTAAAAATATTGAGATATTAATAAAAGGCCATATCGCCCAGCCATAATTTCAAGTACAAAATGTTGCTGTACTTGTACCACTATTCCCCTTTTAAGTGGACATAATAATAACAAAAAAACCTCCATGCAAGTGTCGACATGTGATGAATCCTATTGTAATTGAATGCATGTTGAAAACACACCATAATGTCAGTGCCTCCACATCCACCAAATTCAGCGCACCAGGCTACTGTTTTGTGACAGGTTTGAATGATGCCTTTCTGGTCATAGGTGTCCAATTTGTGAAAGACTAGCAGTGAGCTAGGATGACAAATGGGTGCCAGCATCACTGCCAGGCCCTGCACATCATCATCATCATCTACGTCACTAGCTGCCAAGCTGACGCATGTTGTTGCCCTTACAGAGTCACCATAACAAACATGGCAACAGTAACACACTGCATGTAACGTAAGCGTGTAAGTGTTTTCCTCCACCATAACAAAGCCCTGCAAACGACTGACAAGAGCAAACATGACACGGCAGGTTTTAGGCCACCTTCGTGCCATGTTGTTATGCTAACGACAGTTAGCAACAAGCTAGCTAGCAGGGGTTACCTGAAGCAGCAGGTGCGATCCTCGGAGCCCCGGCTCTTATTTCCCTTTAGTTGCCGCTCATAGTGGAAAGCAGCGTTTTATACCGGTTGTCCTTGCGTTATTTACAATCCAAATCCCATGGGCAGGAATCTTCCTTTTGACGGGTTTCCGACGAGCAAAGCGGGGGAAGCGCCGTTACCGCATCAACGCTTGTTTTGACTTTCGGGGAAGCTCGTGACGTCATGTGGCACCGAGGCTAGCCCTGCTGTCTCTCTCACGCACACAAACATAAACACACACGCCTCCTACATCCTACCTTCACGCCCTAAAAGACTCGGATTCCTCTTTTGGTCTTTCTCACTGAGGCGCCTGTCTCGTCTTCTTGCCCACCGTGGACGAGCTAACTCCGCATCATCTTATTCCAACATCCCGCGTTGCCTCGTAGGGACCAGAAGCCAAACATCGCGAGATCATGGAGGCTACTTATTAGCCGAACGGCTTAAAGATGGGTTCGTTAATTGGCAAATGACATACTTAGTGATGGGTATGTTTGTGTTATTATTGCAATTGATACATTTAAAAAAATAACTTAGAAAAATATTTGAAAGTTAAATAACATTTTTCAAGGGTGTCCAAACTTTTCCACTGAGGGCCGCATACTGAAAAATCAAAGCATGCGGGGGATATTTTGATATTTTGATCTCCAGTATCAATCCATCCATCATATCTACAGTATCCATCATATCTACAGTATGTATCCATTCATCCAACCATCCACCATATCTATCTATCTATCTATCTATCTATCTATCTATCTATCTATCTATCTATCTCTCCATCCATCTATCATATCTACAGTATCCATCATATCTACAGTATGTATCCATTCATCCAACCATCCACCATATCTACAGTATCTCTCCATCCATCCATTTATCTATCATCTATCCATCCGTCCAACCATCCTTCATATTCATTGCATCCAACCATCATATCTACAGTACCTGTCATCCAACCATCCATCAATCCATCTATCATATCTACAGTGTCTGTCCGTCTATCAATCATTCATATTCATAGTATCCATCCATCATATCTACAGTACCTCTCCATCCATCCGTCCATCATATGTACAGTATCTCTCAACCAGCCATCCATTAATCTATCCACCATATCTCCAGTATCCATCCA
Source organism: Entelurus aequoreus (assembly GCF_033978785.1). Taxonomy (NCBI): domain Eukaryota; kingdom Metazoa; phylum Chordata; class Actinopteri; order Syngnathiformes; family Syngnathidae; genus Entelurus; species Entelurus aequoreus. Next base: position 63,357,145 of record NC_084739.1, read on the forward strand.
TCCATCTATCCATCCATACATCCATCCATCCATCCATCATATCTACAGTATTCATCCATCCATCCAACCATCCATCATATCTACAGTATCTCTCCATCCATTCATTTATCCATCCATCATATCTCCAGTATCTATCATCTATCCATCCTATCTACTGTATACATCCATCATTCTCTCCCTCATCTATTCATCCATCATCATATCTCCAGTATCTACCCATCCATCCATCATCCAGTCATCCTATATACGGTATCCATCCATCATTCATCCATCATCCAACCATCATATCTACAGTACCTCTCATCCAACCATCCATCAATCCATCCATCATATCTACAGTATTCATCCATCCAACCATCCATCATATCTACAGTATCTCTCCATCCATTCATTTATCCATCCATCATATGTCCAGTATCTATCATCCATCCATCCTATCTACTGTATGCATCCATCATTCTCTCCCTCATCTATTCATCCATCATCATATCTTCAGTATCTATTCATCCATCATCATATCTTCAGTATCTATCCATCCATCCATCATTCAGCCATCCTATCTACGGTATCCATCCATCATCCAACCATCATATCTACAGTACCTCTCATCCAACCATCCATCAATCCATCCATCATATCTACAGTATCTGTCCGTCTATCATTCATATTCATAGTATGCATCCATCATATCTACAGTACCTCTCCATCCAGCCGTCCATATCTACAGTATCTCTCAACCAGCCATCCATTAATCTATCCACCATATCTCCAGTATCCATCCATCCATCCATCCGTCCATCCGTCCATCCATCCATCATATCTATAGTATTTATCCATCCATCCAACCATCCATCATATCTACAGTACCTCTCCGTCCATCTGTCCATCATATCTACAGTATCTCTAAACCAGCCATCCATTAATGTATCCACCATATCTCCAGTATCCATCCATCCATCTCTCCATTCATCCATCCATCCATCCGTCCATCATATCTACAGTATTTATCCATCCATCCAACCATCCATCATATCTACAGTATCTATCATCCATCCAACCATCCATCATATCTACAGTATCTATCATCCATCCATCATATCTACAGTATGTATCCATTCATCCAACCATCCATAATATCTACAGTATGTCTCCATCCATCCATTTATCTATCGTCTATCCATCCGTCCAACCATCATTCATATTCATTGCATCCAACCACCA